>NW_028234418.1:17338487-17340987 GCF_977035675.1 Penaeus japonicus
TGAGAGGAGCGCGGGCTGACCGCTGACGCCACCACCACAGACCAGACTCTTCCTTCTCCTTGGCTCGGTGCCTTATTCTTTCCCAAGACACCGATGTCTAAAGTTAATGAATGGACTTCCTCCTCTTCTTGTGGGGCGAAGTCTCCACTGCAGCTCATCTCCAAGCCACTCGCAAAGACGAAAACATAGACTGTCTGCGAATACTTCCAGTAAATGATCGATCCCCTCGAAAAATAATGACATTCCGATCCGAGCGATGACAACAATAGAGCTTCGAGCGATAATATTGCTCCATGATGACGCCAGAATGATATCTTAATAATATCAAGATACGAGCGAGCAAATCCTCGCTCGAAAGTAGATTATGCCGCGACAGAGTCTATGTCTGAAATGTGCCCGTGCGTCGATGTCTGAATTTGAATGAGATTAGTGCAAAGGCTATGATCCGGACACATACAATCGCCCTGTTCATTTCAACATGCTAGACATATATTATCATATAGCACAATTAGCATAGAATATATTTATAATCATATTTCAATGTCTATTGATATGATGATAATGAACAGACACGCACACACGCATACATATCCAGCAATTTATTCATATATCTATCTATATATCTATACACACATACACACACACACACACACACACACACACATACATACACACACACATATATGTATACATATATATATATATATATATATATATATATATATATATATGTATATATATGTGTGTGTGTGTGTGTGTGTGTGTGTGTGTGTGTGTAGATAGATGTAAATAGAGATTTATAATTTTGTTTCTATTTTGAAAAGTCTATTCATACTTTATATGTACAGAGCTATAAGAGAGAGAAAGAGAGAGAGAGAGAGAGTGTTATCCAGAAGGTTTCAGATGCTGTGATACACACACACACGTACATAACACGGCCTCCTCCATGATTTTGGAAAACTATATCAGTCTATTCCCGGGGATTTTTAACTTCTTCAAAGTTGCCGCTTAGTATATCATGATTTAATAATAATTGGTATTTAAGAGAGCTGTTTTATGCACAGAATTTGAAAGACAGTTTATTATCCAGATCTTTCTGAATTTTCCATGAAGGGGCCCGACGGCAAGATTTACTGAAAGGACGATTATTCTGATGATGGCCCGAAGCGAACATTAAGCTTTTTACACCTACATAGTAAGTAATCGTTTGAATCATCAACTGATAATAATCACCTAATTGGCTTACTGTTTTGTTCTTTTCTTTATACCATGGATTTAAACCCGTCCTACATTTAAATCTAATTAAGTAAATGATTGGGATTCTTGTATTATCAAACTTGTTAGATACGGAAATGAGTCGAACATTTAAATAGTATTGTTCATCTTACCACCTTCTGCCACAACAAAAGGTTATTACAAACAATATGAAACTTGTAACAAAGCCCGTGCTAAGTCTATAATATGCCTCTTAATAATGTCTCTAAACAATATACGTTATATGAGCTATATTTGTTCGATGATATTGCGTTAATGTAAAGTTGTTGCAATTCTAAGTATATTAATAGTTGATAATAAACATTCGTAACACCACTTTGGATTCATGTGCAGATTTGTCGGGAATAATCCTTAATATTCGTCTCGTATTCTCCGGGTTTATCCTAACCAAAAGACACCAGGCAGCTGGTATATGATGATGATGATATCGATAATAATGATAATTAGGATGATAAAAAGGATAATGATAACATTAATGCTAAAAAGAATGGAAATGATAATGATCAAACAAAGAAAAGCAGTTCCTCACTGTGTAGTCGCATTCACTTTCTTGATTTCCGTTCCTTACCAAAGTCTCTCTTGAAACTAGTTTCTACCATATACATGCATCCCCCTCCCTTCTTACCTCTCTAATCCAATACCCTTCCCTCATCAACTCGAGTCTCACGTCTCACACACTCCGGATTTCTTCAACCTTTACCCCGCGCCAGAACTCCCTCTAGCCACTTGAGTCCCACCTCCAGTGCACTGCCCCTCCTCTCCCCTTTCCTCTCTAGCCTTTCCCGCGGTGCCCCCACCCCCCTCCCTCCCTCCCTCCCTCCCTCCCTTTCAACCCATCCTGCTCTCGTGGCGCTAGACAAAGTGTCTAGTGGGATCCAATTCTGTATCGCTATTCGTGAATCTTTTGTTAAATCCTTCTTATCGGAGACTAAACGACCGTAAGATGGGATCCGATGCCATTTATGTCCTTGCTGTCTGGTGTTTACGTTTAGATTTCAATTCCGGTTGTCCAATTTCACTTTCAATTTATGGGTTGTTAACACATATGCAAGTCGGATCCGAGAATCGTTAAACGCTTTACTTTTTTCTGTACCTGATTTGGTTTTGGGAGAGGAAGAGTCACACGGTTTCAGCTAGCGTGATTATGCAGATGCTACAGTATCCCCTCCCCCCCTGCGCGAACCGTTTCTCTTACCGCTAACCCCTCTCGTTCTCGTCACCACCA
>NW_028234418.1:17375987-17378487 GCF_977035675.1 Penaeus japonicus
GTGTATGACATTCGTAGATTATGAAAAGCCATTCGATTCGGTACAGACATATGCAGTACTGCAATTCGTAAACAGGGAGTAGATTATTAGAGGATATATATAGAGATGGTACAGCGACCATCAAAATCCACACAGAAACCAATAAAATACCAATAAAAAAGGGTGTTAAGCAGGGCGACACCATCTCACCGAAGTTGTTTACAGCTTGCTTGGAGGAAGCATTCAAGAAGTTAGACTGGAAGGAGAAAGGGATTAAAATGAGGAATGAGCACTTAAGCAATTTAAGATTTGCAGATGACATTGTTCTTTTCGGCGAGTCAGCAGATGAATTACAACAATTAATAAGCGATTTGAATAGGGAAAGTCTGAAGATCGACCTCAAAATGAACATGAAAACGACTAAAGTCATGTTCAACAGTCGAACCCCAGTTAAGCAAATACAAATACAGGGCGAGGTACTAGAAGCACTGAACGAGTATGTATACCTAGGGCAACTCATCCAGTCGAGTACATCCTGGAAAGCCCGAGATAAAACGGCGAATCAGGCTAGGTTGGAGTTCCTTCGGTACACATAGTCATATATTACGAGGTCATATGTCTAAAGAGAAAGATTTTTGACCAATGTGTCCTCCCTGTCATGACACATGGGTCAGAAACATGGACTACGACCAAGGCACTCGTGAGAAAATTAGGAAGTACTCAGAGAGGATTGGAAAGGCTTATGCTAGGAGTTACCTTAAGAGACAAGAAAAGAGTCACATGGACCAGGCAGCAAACAAAAGTAGAGGATATACTCAAGAGCATTAAGAAGAAAAAGTGGCATTGGGCTGGGCATATATATCAGAGACAGGACAACAGGTGGACAAAGAAAACAACAGAATGGGAAATACACGACACAATGAGACCAAGGGCAAGACCAATGACTAGATGACGGAATGAAATAGCGAATTTCGCAGGAGTGAACTGGAATCAGAGAACACAAGACCGGAATGACTGGAAAAGATTGAGAGAGGCCTACGTCCTGCAGTGGAAGGATACAGGCTGATGATATACATATATATATATATATATATATATATATATATATATATATCTCCATGTGCATATATGTATGTATATATGTATATATATAATATATATAATATATATATATATATATATATATATATATCCATGTGTATATATGTATGTATATATGTATATATATAATATATATAATTTATATATATATATATATATATATATATATATATATATATATATATATATATATAATAGATAGATAGACAGATAGACAGAGTAGAGAGGTGATAGATAGAGGATATACATATATATGTATATATATGTATATTATATACATATATATATATATCTTTTATATATATATATACTTAGTATATATATAAATATATGTATACATATATATACATACATACATATATATATATATATATATATATATATATATATATACATACATACATATTTGTATATATATATGTGTGTGTGTGTGTGTTTGTGTGTGTAAATATACATATATATATATATAAAGATGTGGGGCTTGCTAGTGGCTGACAATGTGTTGTGCTGGCTCTGAGGGTCACCATTGTGGTTAAGGTAACTGCATTAGTGTTTATCTCTTTATTGTAAGCAACAGAGTGGAACGCAAAAGAATCATCAGCTGGCGCCAGAGCTTGGTCTCGAACTGGGGGCCACGGTCGGTGGTCACCATGGCGGGTGTGCCAAATCGGGAAATCCAGGAAGGTCCTGACAACGGTGATTTCGTGGATGGGCGTAGTCTCAAGCCATCTGGTCGATCATGGTCAGGTTAGAGTAACCTCTGTCTGATGGTAGGGGTCAAACAATATCTAAGTGGAGATTTGGTGTGCTTCTAGACTGTTTCTTTGGAACCGAATGCAAGTATGGCCCTACAGTCTGGCGTCCTTGTTGATGGCGAGCCACACGACCTTGGTGCAGATTAGATGCTGGAGGGCTCTGGTGCTGTGGTGTTTATGGCAGCTGTCGAAGAAAAGGTGTCGCAGAGGGCGGGATGGATGGGCGTGGATTACCTTGGGAGACTTTTCAGAGGAGGTTGTCCTCGGAGTCAGGGATCAGGGTGCTCTCCAGCTGAAGAGAAGCTATGGAGCTTTCCTGTTGCTGTTCCTCGCTGACGAGGAGGTAGTTCACAGAGTCATTAAGAGTTGACTCAAAAACAGTGATCCAGCCACGGTATGTCAGCAACTTGGTCGTTGGTTCCTCGGATATGTCTCACGTTAGTCGTGAACTGAGCTATGTAGCCAAGGTGTTTCTCCTCAAGGGTTTTGGTCCATCAACACGTGTCCACATTTGGGTGAAAGAGTATGATGCAAGGAAGGCTTTGCTGAAGCACTGTAGCGAGACTGTTAGGGTGTCACGACCTGTTCAAACATAGGTAGAGTTAGATCCATTGCTTACCCAGCCAGAGCTTCTCTACAGGCAATGGAGGTGTTGTTTGCTGACG
>NW_028234418.1:17410987-17415987 GCF_977035675.1 Penaeus japonicus
GTCTGGATGATTTGCCTTATCTATACATACTCGTTTGCTGCTTCTAGTACCTCGCACTGTATTTGTATTTGCTTAACTGGGGTTCGACTGTTGAGCATGAATTTAATCTTTATCATGTTATTTTTAAGGCCAATCTTCAGACTTTCCCAATTCAAATCGCTTAGTAATTATTGTAATTCATCTGCTGACTCGCCGAAAAGAACAATGTCATCTGCAAATTTTAGATTGCATAAGTTTTCATCCCATATTTTAGTCCCTTTCTCCTTCCAATCTAACTTCTTGAATACTTCCTCCAAGCAAGCTGTAAAGAGCTTAGGTGAGATGATGTCACCCTGCCTAACACCTTTTTTTATTGGTATCTTATTGGTTTCTACATGCAATTTGATGGTTGCTGTACCATCTCTTTATATATCCTCTAATAATCTGCAATATATTTTCTCTACTCCTTATTTACAAATTGAATCTAGTATTGGGGCTATCTGTACCGATTCGAATGTCTTTTCGTATGACGAATGTCATACACAGGCTTCCTATATTTGTTTTTCTCTCTTATTTGGATTAGTGTGTGGATATGGTCTGTAGTTGAGTATCCGCTACGGAGCCCTGCCTGTTCCCTGGGTTGTTTTGAATCTAAAGTATTGGTGATGCGGGCTGTGATGATTTTTGTTAAGTTTATAGATTACTTGAAAGGAGGCTTATAGGTTGGTAATTCTATAAGTCTTTTGTGTCCCCTTTTTTGTGTTTTAAAAATATTATTGCGTTTTTCCAGGATATCAGAGTTTTACTGACGCTTAGACATTTGTTAAAAAGATTGGGCAGTATTACTACTGTAATCTCTCCTGCATCTTGAATAAGATTTACACTACTGCCATCTTCTGGTGTTTTTCCTTTTTTCATGCCTTTTAGAGCCCTTTTTACTTCCTCTACCGTAATGTTTGGAATGTCTCCAATTGTTGTGTTTGTCTACATATGTGGTTGATCGTTTGAGTGGTATAAGTCACAATAGAAGTTTTCTGTTACTTTGATAAATCCATTATTATTGTATGTGACCTCTCCTTTGGGTTTCTTTACTGCAAACATTTGTTGTTATTTTTTCTTATTCCGAGCCTCCTCTATCTTGCCTTAAGCAGAGCTTCATTTATTTTTCATATGTTAAATTTGTGCACATCTTTCTTCTTTTTGTTTATCGTCTTAGTCAGCTCTGCTGATTCTGTTTTGTCTCTGATCGATGTAATTTTCGTGTCCTTCCACTGTTTCATAAGCTTTTTGGTCTCTACCGAAAGCTCACTGAAATTTTGTTTTTCATCTTTATAGCCTATTTCACGAGTAGCGTCCTTTAATATCTCACTGAATTTTTCGTTCATTTGATCTATTTCAAGATCTTCTTCGAGAGCTAATATCTGTTTCGGATGTTAAGACTGAATTCCGTCGCCCTATTCTTAATATCAATTAGATTAACGAGAGGCTTCTGTATGAGCTCATTTCATTCCCATCTTAGCTGTAATTTAACTCAACTTCTGACCAGTCTATGGTAACGCTTACATCTTGTGCAATGTTGCGCCTATTGATGATTATGAAGTCAATTTCGTTTTTAATGGCGGATGGCGATTTCCATGTCCATTACATCCTGGCTCTCTATTCGGAGAATGTATTTATAATTTTAAGGTATCAAGCTTCAGTGAATTTTATTAGCGTTTGCCCTCTTTCATTTCTGGTGCCTATTCCATGTTTCCCCATCTTCCCTTATTCCTATCTTGGAATTACAATCCTCCATAATCACAGTAAAATGGGTTTTTGCTCTATCGGTAGTTGCTTGCACATCTTCATCAAAGCTCTCTATCTCCTCATAACTATGACTGCCAGTAGGAGTGTATACATGTTTTTTTTAGGTTATATCTATTGTTTAGTTTCAGTATTACAGAAGCTACTCTTTTGCTCACAATTTCCTAATATTCTTTTCGAGGTGCTTGTGAACTAAGAAACCTACACCTAATTCTTGTTTGCTATCCAGGGATTTACCTCTCCAGTATAGTAAGTGTCCATCATTTATTAATTTCTGCTCTATGCCTAGTCTTCTAACTTCAAAAAGTCCTATAGTATCCCATTTAATAAATGTAAGTTCCTCAAGCAGTGTCAAAAGATCAGATTCTGTTCTAAGAGTCCTCACAATGTATGTGCAAAGATTCATCATCTTGGGCCTAATCGGATATTCTTAGCACCCTCTGCTCCGGAGCAATCCTGATCGCCCCCTTGACCAGTGGCTCTTTCGCTTCCAGAGAATGAGGGCCATTGTCTTGACTGGGAAATCATATTTAAGAGGGGTGGAGCCAAATACCCGTACCAACCAGCCTTAATTGTAACTTGGTGGGGGGAGTGATTTAGTCAGGAGACTACCATTAATCTCCAATAACACATTTGAGCTAATCTCACATGTTACTAGATCTTAGGATCCCCCGATCTAGCTCACTACCTCTCATCTACTCCATTGAGAATGGGTATTTGTGTTATATACATGTGCAGGGCCTACGCAAAATGCATGCTTGCATGTTTGTGCGCATTCCTGTGCCCACACTTATATACGTGTCTATATATAGATTGCGCCCATGCATGCACAGCGTAGACGCATATAAATATAGAAATATGCAATTATACACACTCCAAGCAGATGCCTACACACGTATGCAGATACACTGTAACTTGTGGCTTGTGCTTCTGACAGCATGTGTGTATACAGCACTCATATATGAACAGTGTCTGCATACATATGCACGTGAATTATAATGTGCCCAATCATTATTTGCTTAAATATATATAGCAGGGTATAGTATATATATATATATATATATATATATATATATATATATATATATATATATATATATATATATATATATATCGCAATATTTCAGAGAGGTATTTACTAGTTGGCACCTGTTCTGTATGAGCGTCCCCTATGTGGCCGTTAGAGTTGCCATCGCTTGAGATTGGGCGTCCATTAAGAATATATTTTTTTTCTTGGCTGATTTATGAAAACTGAAAATATGACATATGTGATTCCATAATATAATGTACTCACGAACTGAGAATGGATTTTACTCAGGCCAGATGTTGAAAGGAAATTGGCCACCTTTGACCCTTGGCACCGTCGTGGCATCTATGGGGAACGTGTATGCGATGTTTGACTCATTTTCTATTGGTTTGCTTGGATGGTATGATCTTATATTAGGAAGATATTCAGACATCCTCAGATGCTTTTACATTGCATGGTATACTTGCGAATCACTGTAATAGATGGTATAATTTAATGTTTTCCTTCATTTATCTTCCGGCAATCTCCATGCTTTTGAAAAGGCTAGCTTTCCTGTGGCATTCTTTCTTTTTTAAATTTTCTATGACACTTGGGCAATTTCTGATTTTTATTTCGTTGGTATATGCACTCTAGACATTCACATATATTTTCACCTTATGTTGTGCCACCACGGATCACTGGATATACATAATTTTACACTTAACATCGCTGAGACCTAACATCGACACCTTTCCTGTCGTTGCCAGATATATATATATATATATATATATATATATATATATATATATATATATATATATATATATATATATATCTCTATATATAGATATAGATATATATGTGTGTGTGTGTATATACTTTTACACATTTGTGTATCTCTCTCTCTCTCTCTCTCTCTCTCTCTCTCTCTCTCTCTCTCTACATATATATAATATATATAATATATTATATATATATAATATATATACATGAATATAATATATATATATATATATATATATATTATATATTATATATATGTATACAGGAATATATATATATATATATATATATATATATATATATATATATATATATATATATATATATATATATGAATAGACATATCTATATATATATATATATATATATCTATATATATGAGTATATATATATGTATATATATATATCTCTTTATATATATATATATATATATATATATATATATGAATATATATATGAATATATATATGAATATATATATATATATATATATATATATATATATATATATTATATATATATATGTGTGTGTGTGTGTGTGTGTGTGTGTGTGTGTGTGTGTGTGTGAGGGTGTGAGTGTGGGTTGTGGGTATGTATATGTATATATATATATAATATATATAAAATATATATATATCTCTATATATAATATATATATATATATATATATATATATATATATATGTATGTATGTATGTCTCTATGTATTAATATATCTAATAATATGTGTATATAAACTCACACACGTATCAAAGAGCGTGCACTTAGAATGCACTAACTCAGACCACGCATCATATACAGATAACTTTTGCACAACTGAAAGGTTTACTGATATTCATGAATATATCTAATATATATATATATATATATATATATATATATATATATATATATTAATGTGTGTGTGTGAGAAAAATGGTAGAATGCAGTAACGCATTTAATATAGAAATACAAATTTTACCTCCCTGACCGGGACTCGAACCCGAGCTGTTAGATTGACAGACCCAGCCCTGAATCCACTAAAATTACCTATGTGCTCATAGCAGAGCAATGGTAGCAAGGTTTCACAGACAATTCCCGTGGGCACTCGGCAGCAATGAACCAGAAATTCAAGTCCCAAATTAGGTTACCGAGGTCATATCTATGTGTGGGAAATGTCTGTAAAACCTTGCCATCACTGCTCTGTTATGAGCACATAGGTAAATTCCATGAGAGTTGTAAGGTGTCTGGTTAGACAATTCTTTTAGTGGGTCGTGTGGTATATTGGATTCAGGGCTGGGTCTGTCAATCTGACGGCTCAGGTTCGAGTCCCGGTCAGGGAGGTAAAATTTGTGTGTGTGTATATATATATATATATATATATATATATATATATATATATATATATATATATATATATATATATATATATATATATATATATATATAT
>NW_028234418.1:17450987-17453487 GCF_977035675.1 Penaeus japonicus
GATGGGCTGCAGCAATTTCAGCCATGGGATCTCTTGATTGCCATCATTTTGGAAAAGTGAAAATCACGAGAATAGTTAGGGCGACCTCCAGTTTCGAATTCTCGCAACGGTTGCAAATACTACTTACTGCGTCCACAGTTTAAAGGACAAAGTTTTCAAGGATCATTAGCAAGGTTCTACATTTCCTTAGATTCAACCAAGTAAGCGCGTTTAAAGTCTCAACTATGCAGTGAAAAGGCAACTCATGCCGGGTATATAAGGGACCATGGTGTGAATAGGCACTGATATTGCTTTTATTGTGAATACAATTATTTTAGAGTAGATAGGAGTGACTGCTTAGTGCATTTCTGTGTCAAAAGGTAAGGCGCGTCCGTTTGAACAGTTATCCATACTTTCCTAAATTGGACAACGGACACATTATGGCCGAACCCAATAATCTAATAATTTATCCTTATGTCCTATGCCGCATCTTTTTTTTTTTTTTTTTTTTTATCTATGTGACAAATTATATCAAACGGTGGTATTGGCATTTTTCGACTTAAAATATAACTGTCAGCATTTTCTACCAATATTATCATTCTTTTAATCATTCACCCATCAGCCATCAAGTTGCTACATATAAACCAATTACTCTTCTCGCATGTAGTTCACCGTCAGTAATTGCTTATGAAAGTTATTCGCTAAGCGACAAAGAGGACACAGCGGATGAGCAATCGAGTTTTGCCATTGTCAGATTAGGTTGGGTCAGTGAGAGTTTTGGGTGTGTGAGCCAAATGTGACTGTCAACATGTGATCATTACGTTGTTAGGAGTCTCCAAAGTTGGGGGATTTCTTTTCAAATCCTTCCGTTACTCAAAACTGGTGTCAGATTTTCCCAAGCGCGCGCACGAATACACACACACACACACACACACACACACACACACACACACACACACACACACACACACACACACACACACACACACACACTCACTCAATGCTTTTTCTTTTATAAATGTTGACTCTCTATACCCAATCTTGGGATCTCGTTTTTTTTTATCCAGAATATTGGCAATTTGACTAGCATCGTTTTTCGTCCTTCCCTAATTCTAGCCGCCGTTGCTAGTACGCTACGTACGTAGAGTATGCTACAGGGTGAATCTACAAAAGCAAAGCAATAACAACACTGACTCTTTAACAGAGCGATCGAAATATTTGGTGGAGAACTGAATTTGTCCCCCCTTAGCTTCGCGTTGTTGAACTCACTCACTCACTCACTTGGAGGTCTTATGGATTTAAAAAAATGAAATGCTGAAATGAAAGGAATCATAGAAGTATATTCAATGATCGAAAAACTACAATACCTTTGATATGCTAAACAAGATTCTCTGCAAAGTGCAATTAAGAAAGTGATATAATTAAGTTCTAATTACATAATCGTTGCATTATGCCAATGACAGATAGGTCCTGTAGTTACATGAATATTACAGAAATTTGTAATGAAGAAATAATTATCATGCACAATGTCCGTTACAGCATTGTGTATTCTTTTGTGACTTGACAAGTATCCGAAGCCATACATTCTGGAATACGCATCAGAAACGAAGCAAGAGATTCAGAACAAGCCACTGTATGATTCGGACAACGGGAGTCAAACAACATTCCTGAGCACTACCTACTTACTCGCATTAACGTTGAGGGTTTTTACAAACAATCTCCACAGTATTTCGATGGCAAGGAAAGTCAGATGCAGACGCTCAGGTGTCATTTTCTTTCAGGACTCTCTCAGTTAACGAAGAATATGGTAATTCACTGATTTAGATATATAAATAATACTAATAACTGTAGGGTGTATCCCAGTCAGGTTGTACAGAGATGAACCATAGTCAGGAAGGTTAGTTATATATCAATATCAATACGTTACTGCAATATTCCAATATTGATTTCAAACTCAAAGATACATGTAAACACACATTTTAATAACACCATAGGATCACGCGAAAAATACGGCATACAAGCACCTAGATGTCCATCGCCTTCAAAGCCTTTTTGAGTTGTAAAAGTTTCTTTGGTGACTTTAAAGTGCTTTTTACTGAAACTGTCTTATACCAAGCCCTATCTTTGTTTTGATTTCGCTGTGTGGAAGATTATTATATCCTAATTTATAAACCGTTGTTTTATAGTCGAGAATCGTACTTAGCCTAACCTTAATACACACTTACCGTCCACGACAATTAAGAGATTGGAAATAGTCAGGTCTAGACTAACAAGGGATCGGCCGAGTCCATAACAAGCAGATCAAAAAGCTCAGTAGAAACGTTGCCTCCGTATGTCATTATCTAGACAAAAGCAGGATGTTGTTGCATGTTGAACTATTGTTGCAGACCATATTATAAACTTGCAGTGTTGCCCACACCTACTTCGCTGATATCTCATATTCGAAATAATTCGCTTGGATTCTATATAATTTCGTTTCGTTCGGTAACATATAGTAGCTTTCCGGTTTCCTAAGAAACTA
>NW_028234418.1:17458487-17460987 GCF_977035675.1 Penaeus japonicus
GACCAAAAGTACTTTTACAACCTACAAGCAAAATATAACACTGAAAAATAAATATATGCTTTTACTTTCCCATTACGGTCTATGCATGTAAGAGGGATTTGGGGAATTTTGACACAATATTGCGAATTTTCAGTCTTATTGTATGGATTCCAGTTAATTTCTTACAATGGATGAGCTTGTACGACCCCTAGAAGTTTAATGTTTAATGAGAATAATTAAATAATTCCAAGAACAAGTATCTGCCCTTCCATGCGTGCAAAGTATAATTCTATCAGTAAGTTCTCACGCATTTTGTTTCATTTGTTGTAATAAAAACATTTTTTTTTAATGCTAAGCTATAAATTCAAGAAAAAAATATAACTTCATAGAAATACAAAATAGAGGGGGTGGGGGCGTGTGAGTTTGCTGGAAGCAAAAAGGGGGCGATGTAAGATATTTGGGGAACAACAGCTTTAGAGGAACGTTCCCAGACCTGGATGAGATTGAACATCAGATTAAGTTGCTGAACTATACACTGATACTTGGAGAATCCAGACTTTTGCAAATTCATGGAATTTCACCCACATCATTCCTATATTAAAAGGAGGGGTAAACCGAGATCCGGTTTTTTTTCACCCGCATCATTCCCATGTTGAAAGGAGCTGGTAATCCCAGACCCGTTTTTCTTAACATCCAATGGCGTTGATAATTTGCATATACAAGATCATGGAATGAATAACCAGCAGTAGGCTATTGTATTTTCTAAATTCGAGAAATCTACTAGTTGACGAGCCATGAATAATTAATGATAACAGTACATGTTCTTGCAATTATAACATTTATGATAATAGCTGTATCAATGACAGCAATAAAAATACTATTAATGATGATTATAATAATAAGTGGATATCAACCTATTACCCAGCTAGTAAAACTGGAAAATCATATTCATGAGACATTATCCCAAAAATATTTTAATTCTGTATTTTCAGATATATTTAAGAGCTACTCAGGTGCAGACTCTTAATTTACAAGTGTATCTTGGAACCGTTAAAGACACCGCATTAAATGTCGATGTAGAGTCAGGAGTACCTACCCTCCGGCTCAGATGCGGCCATGAAGCGTTGTTTTATGCCATGAAATTAGTCAGAGAACCGAGTCACGTTAACGGAAATGCAAAGATATGTGCGCCCGAAGAGACGGCGTTATGCCTCTGGCAGAGTCGAGTTATCCCGAGACGAATGCTTTCCATTGCCATTTGAGGTCAATGGGCCGTGGCGAAAGGATCTTGCTTTACTAGATTTAATTTCCAAGATTTTTCCATCTTGATATAGAGATCTTTAGATCTCTACCCACGAAACGCTGGTTCACTCAAACTTTGCGCCTCGGGAAAGTCCAACACTTAAAATCGTGGCAAATTGGTTCCCACCAACTAAGGCCGTTGGGTCGGATCCAACACACGTCTTGCTATGTGACAAAATCGTTTTCGTCGCAAATGAAGCGAAATTGCGATCACTCCGAGAAGCAACTTGTGGTGTCAGATTTGTGTGACTGCTCAACCCTGTTGCAAATTTCTCCAACTGAAACTGAAAACAATTATAGAATATGTTATAAAAGTTATGCTCATATCGGAATTCTCAGAAAACGATAAATAAATGTAAGCTGTAAATGTCAAACAAGATGCAGTTTGTTAAAAAAAAAAAAAAACTATATCGCCAAAATAAGGGGATTGTTAGCCTTTTCCAAAACATCGACTGGTGCGGAGGTCGGAATAAACAAAGGGGCAATAAATAACAGCTATGCTACAACAAGTGTGAACTAAAATTTTATCATACTTTAAAGGCTGCCCCTGTCACATTTATCCTCTCCTAAAATGGGCGAGAGCTTGTCAGACATCCCAAGAAACACATCAGTAGTCCCTGCAAAGTAGGGTTTAGCAATGGGCAAGTAGCGTCGAATTTTATTTATTATTTCAAATATTTTACTGTCATTTCTGCAGAATTTTTAAAAATTCCAGCACTTCATGCCATTCATGAACTGATTCAACAGCAGAGCCAAATTTAATCCGTTTATTCCTTTAGGTAAAGGAGAAGGGCGTAGGACTCTCCACGCCGCCCTGTGCATATAGCCCGGGCGAAGCGACGTCTTCGTAAATCTCTCTGAACTGAACTGTCAAAGAAGGAAGTGCGCATTACTGTGTTACGATATTATTGGGCGGTGATTGACGGCCGTATTTTGGGAGCGTGCTTCTCATTGGCAGGCCAGTGTAATGGCGTTTCCACAAAGTCGCAGTTAAAAGTGGTATCAATGCAATTAGCAGGCTGACAAACTATACGGGTCAACTGATAGTATGCATCCCAAGTGTGTTGTCACTTTTTAAAATTGACAGAAATAAAAAAATCCATCTTCCGTGGCAAGGTGAGTGGACCATCCTCTGAATCACAAACAAGAATTAATCATTACTGTTACTTGGGAAGAGTTGGTAATTGGTCCACCCTAGGGTCCATGCTACACACCTTAC
>NW_028234418.1:17495987-17498487 GCF_977035675.1 Penaeus japonicus
ACACACACACACACACACACACACATACACATATATATATATATATATATATATATATATATATATATATATATATATGTGTGTATATATATGTATATATACATATATATATATACATTTATATACAAAAATATACATACATGTATACACATACACCTATCTGTGTGTGTATGTGTGGGTGGGTGTGTGTATGTATGTGTGTATGTTTGTATATATATACATATATAAATGTATATATAGATATATATATATGTGTGTGTATATGTATATATATATATATATATATATATATATATATATATATATATATATATGTATTTAGAGAGAGAGAGAGAGAGAGAGAGAGAGAGAGATAGTGTGTGTGTGTGTGTTTGTATATATATATGTATCTATGTATGTATATGTATATGTATATGTATATATATATATATATATATATATATATATATATATATATATACATGTATATACATACATATATATATATATATATATATATATATATATATATATATATATATATATATATATATACTCATATATAGTAAGTACTTCACGGCCGTAAAGAATATCACATTTATTCACAAACGTTACGAAGAAAACTACACCTTCATCATCAGTGCTGCATTGATAATACAAACATATACAAATAATACAAACATATACAAATAATACAAACATACATGCACCTAATATATGCATCTAAATGTAAATAATGCATTATTAGAATCGAAATGAACAAATACAGATACAACAAAGAAAATGTTCAACTTTTTTGCTTCTTGTATCTGAATTTGTACATTTCAACTTTGATAAAATAAAGGTTGTTATCAATGGATAATGTGTTTGGAGTTTTCAACGGGCCTCTTTTCTGATGCAGAAAGCATTCACTGTGCAATATAGATATTTCATAATCTTGTGGTCTTTGACAGATCTTACACTGCCATTTTTGTTCATGAGCAAAGTAACATTCGCTGTTCATTTCTCCTTTCCTTTTCCTTTTCAGACCTAAAAAAGTCATGTACTACAGGGGGGAAATTACTAGACATAAGACTAGTGGAAGGTGAAAATATCAGGGCCTATAACTCTTTTACCCGAGTGCATAGGATTTATTCAACAAAACTGAAGTTACAAAGTACGCTACATGTTATTATGTTATTAGTAATACGTTTATATCTATCATGGTAGCAAGAAAAGTCCTAACGAAACGTTTTAGTTGTCAGAATGCTTTTCGAATATAATTTTGAGGACTACACAGATCACCTACATGTTCTATAAGAATATTGTTGACGGTGTCGTCAGATAGTAATCTAACCAATTCTAGATATCCTTCATATAATTCATATGTAAAATCACTTCCTATATCTACACGACCTTATGGTTCTCAACGCCTGAGCCCAACCCTTTCCAGGTGTTGTTTATACTCTTAACGCCTCACCAGCCGTTGAGGGAGGGCGCAGAGGCGTGGAAGAGAGTTGTAGGGTGTGTGGACCAGCAGGTCTGGGCTGGAGCATCAAATGCTTAGTTCTCGCAGGCTGTGACGGTCACAAAGACCAGGATCTTTGGAGTACCGAAGCCGTAGTTAGAATAAGCGTTCCTCGTTAATGAAGTCAAAAAAAATGTTAGAAAATATCTCGCTATTGAATTCTTTATTATTATTGTTGATGCTACCATTATTAACAATACTATCACGAAAATAATTATTCTATTTGTTATCATCATTTTATCAATGTAACAAACATTGTTTTCATTGTTATCATTATCATAATTAAGATTGCTATTGTTCATCATTTTTATAACTTTGCCACCATTATGCGCGATATCATTATTACAAATGCAATATAAATCATCATCTTTGGGATAGAGGCAATAATTACTATTATATATACATATATATTGTCATTATTTTTTATAATTATCATTATCATTATTGTTGTTCTTACTTATATCATTGCTGCTATTATATATAATATCACTATCATAAATATCATGATTGAGATAGAGATGATAATCATAATAAGAATGACTGTTATCATTATCATTACCAATGTCGATGCAATGATTTATCATTTATGTTTTCACCAATATCATTATCATTCTTTTTATCAATACAATAATTATCATTAATGATGATAAAGCTTATTTTCAGTATCAATATTCTTATCATCATGCATATCATCACTATAGTTATCATAATTACTAATATTGTTATCATCATTATTATCATCATTATCATTATTACCGTTATTGTTATCATTATTATTATTAATAATATTATCATTATTAACATCATTACCATAATTATCATTATTATTCATTGTTATTTATTAGCATTACTGTTATTGTTATTCTTATTATCATAATTATTATTATCATTATATTACGATCGTTATTACTATTATCGTTATGATTACTGATACTATTGATATTATCATCATTATTATTGTTGTTATCATTATCATTAATTTCATTACCATTATTATCATTATTATTATTACTG
>NW_028234418.1:17508487-17513487 GCF_977035675.1 Penaeus japonicus
CGGACATTAATTACAGCGCTTTCACATATCTTAGGGGAGAAGTCGTTTCTTCCGCTAAGATCCACAAACAGAAATAGAAGTGTAACTGATTTTTAGACTACTTATTCAATAAAAACGCTTCCTATTAGTAGAATAAGAAGCGGAGAAAATAAACGAATTTCAAGGAAGAAAGTTATCACTGGCACTCTAAACAACATGAATATCAAGCATCGCCGTGGTCAGTTGGTTGCTGAGGCGCCTTCTGCGCACAAACAAACTAGTGTTAATGCCATGCTAAGTAAAGTGATACATTTCTTCACTTCGTTATATGATTATTATTATCATTACCTAAAAAAGTACCATTGTTAGCAGCGGGATAACTACTTACCCAGCGAGCGAATTACCAGTGTAATGGCATGATCATAAGAATGGATAAGATGATGATGGTAGATTAGTAAATCATACCCACAATGCAAGTGAATAACAAAAAACGTATAATTATATGACGAAAGAGTAAAATCAATGGAGGTGATGAGAAACAGAGATAGACATAAAAAAACAACAAAAAAACGAGGCAATAGATTTAGGAAGTCAGGTTCGAAATTATGATGCTGCAGACGATTGTAAGAATAAATATATGCTTATCTGCAATGCCGGATAACAAGAAAAAGAAGACACTTTTTAATATGTCACCTTCATGAAATTCTTATAAAGTCTGACCAACTTTTAAGCTGACAACATTATTCTGTTTCATTGTTAGAATGTCGTGAACATACAATACAAGCCGCAAGTGGCAGATTACGAATTAACGGCTGCTGCATGTCACGATTTCAGCCGAGGCGATTCACGCTGCGTAATTGTAGATGGGATGAATTACTGACGTATATTTCTTTTCATATTTCGTTTTAATATAACTTTTCATCTTATATTCCCCTTTTATCCCATATAAGAGTTAATTAAAATCAGTTGGATCTTGCTATCCCTGCCAAGGAAAGCCCTTTAAACCTTTGTATAAAATCTGTTTGTATTGTACAGCCAAGGAAACTCACTTTTAGGTAGAATGTAAGCATTCAATTAGATTTTTGTTTGTTCAATCCTTACGCTTAATGACCTATTGTCAAGTGGAAGACGTAAAAAAACTGAAATTTATGTGAAATATGAAAGACACGTAGTAAAATCTTTATGCAGTATTTTTGAATATTCTTTTCTAACTAGTTGACATTTAATTCATCTTTTAAGCTGATACCTTCCCTGCGTTGTAATTGCTTCTATATTGTACTTCACTACACGAAAAATAGGAATCTTAAGATTTGTCTTGTTACGGCATACATAGCTGCTGAAATGTCTACCTTCAAAATTCCTAAACAGACCGTACATAGTTTCAGTTATTTTTCGACTGCATTGTGTAATGTTGAATTCGTAATCGCTAGTGCATACCAGTTTGTAAAGCTTGTTTTAACCTTGCAGATTACAGGGAAATTATATCACGTCGGAAATATATAAATGAGTATAGGGAAACTATACCTATAGAAAATGTCATCTTTATTGAGATCCAATACATTTTTAATGGAGCAATTCATTTGCAATATAGTACAGAAGTCTTAATAATGAACGCGCACTGAATTCGCGGATGAATTTGTTTGTTGCCGCACACGCACATGTCTACGTCTACATATAAATATACATATACATACACACACACACACACACACACATATATACAGACATGTATATGTATATATGTATACCTATGTATTAACACAGGTGTCTTTTATGATGTCTAGTATAATAAATCTAACGATGCCAAAGAATTTCGAACACACAAGACCGTATAGCGAGGAATAAACCACAGTCAGGAAAGTCAAACGCTACCGCATATATATATATATATATATATATATATATATATATATATATATATATATATATGTGTGTGTGTGTGTGTGTGTGTGTGTGTGTGTGTGTGTGTGTGTGTATATATATATATATATATATATATATATATATATACATATATATATATATATATATATATATATATATATATATACACAATTTTTTTTCTTTTCTTTTTTCTTGAAAACGATTATGAAACATTACATTTCCATATTTTGAAATCCTCACATGCCCAAAATGCTAAATACCAGTTTGAGCCACACCCTGTAAAGTCAGTGTGGACATCGCTAAAAAGATTTCAGTCATATTTATATAAAAAAAAAACAAAGAAATAACTGATAAAACGATAATACACACATTATGGTTATATTTCCTTCCGTTGGAAATAAATAAATGGTTTGCTGAAAGTATTTTTCAATACTATTCATCTGTGATACTTAACACTCAAGATCTCGAAGAGTGGAAAGAATATTTATTTCATCCTCTCTGATTTATAAATGTGCGCGTAACTGAGAAAGAGAAAAGTGATGGCATTACCCTGTTTTGATAACTAATTTCCGAGTAACATCCTTATAGACCGCGGGGTTAATTTTGCTTTTAACAACTATTGTTATAAAATGAAGAGATTAAGTTTCATAAGTAAGGCCTCTCAAATGAAATTATAAGGCCACAGATAATCCGGATTAATGTCCATAGGGAATTATCTCTGTCCGCTATATTAAGAAACTACTATTGCGACGGTCTAACCCATTCGTCAGATTGATGTGTGCCATTCGGACTAAAATACATTAATGTCCGGTAAATACTGGTATCTGTGTCCTATGAGTCTATTTCAGATTTGAAACTTTCATTCTGCGCACAACGAACATATGTTCTTGGGCGGGTGACCCGTAAGATTGATTTCAGAAATATGCAGAATGTTACACATCTTCAGAAATCTCTGAAATCAATCACAACAATAGAATTAACAATATAATTTTATTTATTTACCCCAACAACAACCTGCGCAAAATGTCAATTGTCAACTGACAAGACCGTGATGTGACACTAACGAAGCTCTCATGACCTAGAATGTCCTTGGTTACTATGCCACTTGGAATCCAATATAGCCTTACTTACTTCACTTTGCAATGCCAGACGTTTCATGCATTTATTCCCTTCGATGATGAATCGAACTTTCTAATTATTGGGACGCTATTATAAACTTTTAGTGGTGTAACAGATTAGAATATGAAAAATACTATATAAGTTGGCTGGCATAGGACCTTTTATTAAGTTTTAGATTATGATTGAGTTAAAATTATTCACTTGATAAACATGATCGAATATATTAAATTAATTCATATCACCTTTCACGATTCACCTAATCATAACATCTCAGTCACGGCATATCTTCATTTTATCAGAACGTTATTTCCCTCACAGAAATTAAATTTCTTTGGCGTACATAAAGACATATTCGTTTATGATTAAGTATCTCAGATATTATCGCATGACCTCGAAGGACTTGGGCCCCCCAAGGATGATAGATAATTCTATATCTAAATATTGCACTGGTCTTTTTATCCAACTTCACAAACGAAAAAAATGCAGATTACACAGATTTCAGAGAGAAAGAGAAAAAAAATACACAAACCCGCGAAGGAAGTGGTTTTACGAAAATTATATATCTCACTTATTGAATTTCATTCAGACATCAACAAGAATGTACTGGAAAACATGTTTATTATGTACCTGACAGATTAAATTATTCTGATCATCTTTATATAACGCATTGCAAAGTCACATCTAGGATATCGTCCTGGTTGTGAGTAAATATAATTATTAAAAGGAAAATCGTTTAAAATTTAAAAATGGGAGTGTAGATTATAAAAAGTAACACTGGAAGTATATATAAAGATTACGGTAAATACAATATCACGTAACTTAATTTTGAACACCATAATCAATCTTACTATACAATACATAACGTCAGAACTCCAACATCTCATCATAAATATCCACATTTCATTTTCTAAGGTTTCAGTGTGGGTTTATCAGCAAAACCAAGTACAACACATAGATGTGATGCTGTGTCTCTTTGACAAGGTGTACGCGTGGGAAGATCTGGGACGTTACTCAAGAAAGGACATAGACTCCGGACTTTGTCTATGACAAAAGAATTCCACATGCGCAGGGACTGATTTTAAACTGTCCTTATCAGACGCAGACAACAATAACGCTGGTGATAAGGCAGTATTCGATAATAATACCAAGGCAGAATATAAATATTGGTACTGATATAGATACTACATTTAGAACAGTTTTGACACATTGTGATAATGAAAACAGTTGATAAAATTGAAGACGGGCCATAAAACGTAACCGGACCAGGAGGTGAAAAAGGTCAATGAGAATATTAATATGTAGGGTAAACAAATTCAGAAGTATGAATCTTTATACTCAACTCGCTTCAGTAATGAAAAGGAAATCTTTATTTTTTGTCAAATGTCAATTTACACGTTTCATCCATTTTTATTGAAAAAATCTATACGGCAAATACAAATGGACTCCATCGCCCATGCAGCTGGTCCAAAGACAACAACAATAGGTGCCACGTTTGGATATAAGATGTGCTATATTATAGTAATGATATAAGTGCCATTAATTTTAATATTTGCTTTATTTCATAACTACAGTGAATTATAATCCTGGGGTGTTTTACGTTATAAAAGGTTATTCTGTTTGACAGCGTTATATTTTACATGAGAACCGTTACGAGTCACTGACGGCGTCGCCAAGGATAACATCGATCGAGTCAGAAAAATTGTAGGACAATCTTGAAATTACAGACACTTTTTATTCATCAAAGAAAATTTTATGAACTGCCTTTAAAACCAGCACTGGTTTCGCTTTTTTTTTTTCTTTTTTTTTTTTTCCCTTTTTTCCCTTTTTTTCCTCTTTTTTTTCCTTTTTTTCTTTTTTTTCCCTCTTTTCTTTCTTCCTTTCCTCTTTTTTATTTTTTTCTTTTATCTTTTCCTTTGATTTTTTTTTTCTTTTGTCTCCCTTCCTCTTCTTTTTTTTCTTTTTTTCCCTTTTCCCCCGTTGGATACGAGTGACGTGAACGTACCGACGAAAAAAAAAGA
>NW_028234418.1:17523487-17528487 GCF_977035675.1 Penaeus japonicus
GGCGGCGGCGAAGATTAACCGGTCGACTAATGAAGATTTTAATTAGATGTCAACTGTAGCCGTATTATAATTACAGTTGATTAATTAATTACCTTAATGCCGTGCAGCCTGGGTAGGCGTATACGGATTACCCTATTTAGCATAAGGCATTTCCTGATATTCTGAAGTTTGCATATTGTCTGAAAAAGGGAGATTACGATTCCATTTTACAGGAAAGCTTATTGCTTCTTATTTCATTTACTTCTTCCTTGATTTTTTCTGAATATAAAAATTAACTTACTGTGTTTTACCTGATAAATACATGTATATGTCGTTAGGTGCATGTGTCCGTATACATGTACACAGATACATAGGAAGGTTGATATATATAGAGGCATAAAGACATATTGATATTGATAAATAGACAAACCCACACACACACACACACACACCACCACACTCACAAAACACACACACATATACTCACACACACACAAACACTCAACACACCATATAACACTAATATTATACAATATATTACATTATATATATATATATAGTACATTTTATATATAGATATATATTTTTTTATAATATAATACTAATTTTATTATCATATATTATATTATATATAATATAAAATATATATAGTTATATATCTATAATATACAATACGATTTGCATTTTCCATAATGCTATCTATCTATATACTATCTCTCTTACTCTCCTCTCGTCCTCCTCCTCTCTTACTCTTCTCTCTTCTCACACTCACTCTATATATATATATAATATAATATATATATATAATATATATATATATATACATACATATATATATATGTATATAATGCATAATATATAAAAATATTTACATACATATATAAATATCTATAATAATATTATATAATACCATACATATATAGTATGTACATACATGTATATATATGCATATACACACACACACACACACCACACACACACCCACACAAACCACACACACACAATATATCATATATATATATATATATATATATATATATATATATATTTATTGTGTCTGTGTGTGTGTGTGTGTCAGAGATGCGATTGTGGTTGTGACGTGTGTGTGTGTGTGTGTGTGGTAGTGTGTGTGCTGTGTGTGTGTGGTGTACACACACACACACACACCACACACACACATATATATATACATATATATATATATATAATAGTAATATACGGGTATATACATATATATATATGTGTGTGTGTGTGTGAGTTGTGTGTGTGTGTGTGTGTGTTCTGGGTGTGTGAGTGTGTACAGAGTCTTGTTTAGGTGGGTGTATGTGTATACATATATTAATACTAATATATATATAATACATACAATATATAAATAATATAATATATATATTATAATGTTTAAAAATCATAAATCTATTATGTAAATGATATATATTATTTATAAATATATATATAATATACATCATAAATTACATATATATATATATATATGTATATATGTGTATATATATACATATATCATATATGTATGTGTGCATGTATGTACATATATACACACACACTAAGTCGTCCTTCAAAACTACACTATACTTTCAAATACATACATGAAATCATATAATCGGTATTTAATCGGTCATGCCATTTTATTTCGGTAAACGAGCGTAGTTTGTGGAGACGAAGGAAATGCTCAGGTCTCACAAGCACTTCAAAGATTCGTCGAAGATAGTCACGTGAAATATCCATTTTAATTTTAGGGAGCACAATCATGCATGCCTCATTTATACATCGGTTCCAACTGGCGGTTCACTAATGAGCTTATGGGCCTACTGGTCATCAAAGCAATACCAATAACACTCTTCCAATAATGATATTGAGGACAATGAAAATGATATTGATAATAATAGTGATGATAGTGATAATGATAATTACCAGAAGGATGATGGTGATAGTAGTAATAATCATAGGATTTTATGTAACAAAAATTATATGATAATAATATGATATTTACCCTTTCAGGTTCGCTGAGCGTGACAATTGACCATGTCAGGTAAGTGGTAGATAAACCATTGCATTATGGAAGTTAACTCTTGTTATTTGCACACACACTCACACAGACACACACACAGACACACACACACACACATACACACACACATACACACACACACACACACACACACACACACACACACACATATATATATATATATGTATATATAATATATATATTATATAATATATAATATATATATATATACATATATACCTAAGTATAATATATATATATATATAATATAAATATAGACGTGATAATATATATATATATATATATATATATATATATATATACATATATACATACGTATGCGTATACACACCACACACCACAACACACACACACACACACACACAACACATAAATATATATATAGTAATCCATATATTTATATATATATTATATATATATATATATATATACGTGTGTGTGTGTGTATGTATGTATGTATGTATTTATATGTATATGTATGTATATATGTATATGTATATGTATGTACATATATATAATATATATGTTTATATATCTATATGTATGTATGTATGTATGTATGCATAAATATATAAATATATACACACACATAATCAAGTATATGTGTGTGCGTGCGTGTGGTGTATAAACTAAGACTAAGAAACTAAGAATCCGAGTTGCGGTACTCCTCCTACTACCGCAATTAAGAAGATTAACAAAAGTGATTTTAATTTTAATATTATTGTTACGAAATTACAGTAATGCTGATAAAAATAATGGAAATTATTAAAATAAACAATAGTAACTGTGGTGATAATGTTTCAATTAAAATGGACAGTAGATATAACTATATGAAATCTAGATAATGGATGCTCATGATAATGATAATAGTAATAATGATGATAGTGATAATGATGATTACAATAATGTCAATAGTAGTAATGACCATTGTAATAGCCATACGATAATAATATTGATAACGACGATAACAATAACTGATAACAATAATGCCGCGATCAACACAAATATTTCAGTAGTGAGCTCTTCTTACCACTACCAACTATCTCTAATGAATATTGTTACTGTAGAGTATCCTTAAAACCATCCCCACTTCATTACCATCGATATTATCCTTAACATTTTATCAAAATAATACCCCCCTTCCAGTAATGAGGATAATCTGTGGCCACCGCTTTTATCATCACCATTCATAAAGAAGTCTCTCTCTCTCTCTCTCTCTCTCTCTCTCTCTCTCTCTCCTCTCTCTCTCTCTCTCTCTCTCTCTCTCTCTCTCTCTCTCTCCTCTCTCTCTCTCTCTCTCTCTCTCTCTCTCTCTCTCTCTCTCTCTCTCTCTCTCTCTCTCTCTCTCTCTCTCTCTCTCTCTCTCTCTCTCTCTCTCTCTCTCTCTCTCTCTCTCTCTCTCTCTCTCTCTCTCTCTCTCTCTCTCTCTCTCTCTCTCTCTCTCTCTCTCTCTCTCTCTCTCTCTCTCTCTCTCTCTCTCTCTCTCTCTCTCTCTCTCTCTCTCTCTCTCTCTCTCTCTCTCTCTCTCTCTCTCTCTCTCTCTCTCTCTCTCTCTCTCTCTCTCTCTCTCTCTCTCTCTCTCTCTCTCTCTCTCTCTCTCTCTCTCTCTCTCTCTCTCTCTCTCTCTCTCTCTCTCTCTCTCTCTCTCTCTCTCTCTCTCTCTCTCTCTCTCTCTCTCTCTCTCTCTCTCTCTCTCTCTCTCTCTCTCTCTCTCTCTCTCTCTCTCTCTCTCTCTCTCTCTCTCTCTCTCTCTCTCTCTCTCTCTCTCTCTCTCTCTCTCTCTCTCTCTCTCTCTCTCTCTCTCTCTCTCTCTCTCTCTCTCTCTCTCTCTCTCTCTCTCTCTCTCTCTCTCTCTCTCTCTCTCTCTCTCTCTCTCTCTCTCTCTCTCTCTCTCTCTCTCTCTCTCTCTCTCTCTCTCTCTCTCTCTCTCTCTCTCTCTCTCTCTCTCTCTCTCTCTCTCTCTCTCTCTCTCTCTCTCTCTCTCTCTCTCTCTCTCTCTCTCTCTCTCTCTCTCTCTCTCTCTCTCTCTCCTCTCTCTCTCTCTCTCTCCTCTCTCTCTCTCTCTCTCTCTCTCTCTCTCTCTCTCTCTCTCTCTCTCTCTCTCTCTCTCTCTCTCCTCTCTCTCTCTCTCTCTCTCTCTCTCTCTCTCTCTCTCTCTCTCTCTCTCTCTCTCTCTCTCTCTCTCTCTCTCTCTCTCTCTCTCTCTCTCTCTCTCTCTCTCTCTCTCTCTCTCTCTCTCTCTCTCTCTCTCTCTCTCTCTCTCTCTCTCTCTCTCTCTCTCTCTCTCTCTCTCTCTCTCTCTCTCTCTCTCTCTCTCTCTCTCTCTCTCTCTCTCTCTCCTCTCTCTCTCTCTCTCTCTCTCTCTCTCTCTCTCTCTCTCTCTCTCTCTCTCTCTCTCTCTCTCTCTCTCTCTCTCTCTCTCTCTCTCTCTCTCTCTCTCTCTCTCTCTCTCTCTCTCTCTCTCTCTCTCTCTCTCTCTCTCTCTCTCTCTCTCTCTCTCTCTCTCTCTCTCTCTCTCTCTCTCTCTCTCTCTCTCTCTCTCTCTCTCTCTCTCTCTCTCTCTCTCTCTCTCTCTCTCTCCTCTCTCTCTCTCTCTCTCTCTCTCTCTCTCTCTCTCTCTCTCTCTCTCTCTCTCTCTCTCTCTCTCTCTCTCTCTCTCTCTCTCTCTCTCTCTCTCTCTCTCTCTCTCTCTCTCTCTCTCTCTCTCTCTCTCTCTCTCTCTCTCTCTCTCTCTCTCTCTCTCTCTCTCTCTCTCTCTCTCTCTCTCTCTCTCTCTCTCTCTCTCTCTCTCTCTCTCTCTCTCTCTCCTCTCTCTCTCTCTCTCTCTCTCTCTCTCTCTCTCTCTCCTCTCTCTCTCTCTCTCTCTCTCTCTCTCTCTCTCTCTCTCTCTCTCTCTCTCTCTCTCTCTCTCTCTCTCTCTCTCTCTCTCTCTCTCTCTCTCTCTCTCTCTCTCTCTCTCTCTCTCTCTCTC
>NW_028234418.1:17533487-17535987 GCF_977035675.1 Penaeus japonicus
TACTCATTATATATATGAATATATGTATGTCGTGTGTATCGATGTGTTTGTGTAGTTTGTGTGGTGTGTGTGTGACTGTGTGTGTGTGTGTGTAGAGTGTGTATAAAATCGTAAATTTTGATTATATATACAATATATCGATAATATAGATCATATCTTATACTATATCACTAACTCTATTATACTTATATCTATACTGGTTTATATACATATGTATGTATATAATTCATATATATAAATATATATGATATATATATATATATATATATATCATATAGCTTTTATATACCATATAATCATCATATACACTATAGTAATATCTTGTATCACGATATTATATCTATATATAATATATCAATATATAGATATTAATATTATATATATGTATACATATGTATATATTATATTTCTTATATATTATATACGATATATATATATATGTTGTACTAGTAACAACATTATATATGGTATCATATATATATATATATATATCATATATATACTATATATATATATAATAGATAGTATGTATATATATAAAATATGTGTGTGTCTGTGTGTCTGAGTGCTGTGTTGTGCGGTGTCGTGTAATATATATATACTAGTATCATAGATATGTATACTATATATATATCATACTATCACAGATAGCAGTATCTATCATATACACATATAGATATGTACTATATAACATATATATATATATATATAACATATATATATATATATATATATAACTAAAATATATATAGAGGGGGGTTGGGGGGGGGGGGTCGTGGGGGCAGGGGTTGGGGGGGGGGGGGTGTGTGAGTGTACTGTGTGAGTGTGTGTGTTGTGATGTATAATCATACTGTATAAGATAGAGGTATATTAATATATTATAGTATATCATACTTATAACATATTCAATATCTACATATATATATTAAATATTCTAAATATATATGATATATATATATATCAATAAAGTAATATAATATATATATACGATATATTATAATGAGATTTTTATATCTGTATCTACTTCATAATAGTATGTATATATATACATATATATATATATTAATATACATATATCTTTAATATATATATAAATCATCATACTTATGTCTATATATATATATAAGGACTATATTGTAGTATCATACAGTTTCATATCATATATAAAAATATATATACTTATATAGTTATGACTCATATATATATATCAGTATAGCCTATGTTACTATAATAACTAATATATATATATATAGATAATATATACATACATATATCTCGTATATTTCGTAAGAATACTATATCATAATGACAATACTACTATTACTATATATATACTATATCATATATATATATACTATGTATATGTAATACTATACAGTGTATGCTATATATATATATATATATTACTCAATACTATACTCATAGTAATATTCATTCATTATAGCACTCTGAAGATACAGTGATATATTACATGTGGTGCATGTGCGCATTTGTGTAGGTGTGTGTCGTGTGTGCTGTGATGTGTCGTGTGTGTAGGTGTTGGTGCTGATGAGTGAGTACCTGGTGATTGCCAACTAGTTCACTATTGTCTAACTTTTAATTCATGGTAACAATTCTCAGACATTAAGTGGTCACTAGCCTGTGGGTAACAGGTTTCGGCCAAGTAGCATCCCTTATTGATAGCTCAGGTTCTTTCCGATGCCAAGGCACCATCTCTACTTCCCTTGTTGAAAACACATTCTTAACCGTAATGAAAATTTGGCAAACAGCCGCTGTGCACTGTGGGAGAGAAAAAACAGCAGCAGTTGGCTGGATGAGGAGTAATAGGCATGTTGTTGCAGATCAATACAATACAATGTTATTCACGAGGGTAGTGTGGATACATCGCTTGCTAAGAGCCACCATTGTGTCTATGGAGAGTCTGAGCTGTGAATAACTGGAGGGCAAAGACAAACAGACAGCGTTTAGCCTGACTAGACTTGATGCAATGACACACTGGAGCTGTGCATCTGGTAGACTTCCGACACATTTTTTCTTTGATCATTTTATATCCAAGAAATTGTTGTTAACCTTATGTACTATTCCTATAGATTGCTATCCTGTGTTAAAAATCCCGATCAATGTCATCTTTATCTCTTTTAAATGTATAATATATTGAGGAAAGTCAGCCTCAACCAAAGAAAGTCAATCAAATTGATTACATCTTGACGCGCCTTGATTATGTGCGTTTTATGTGTTTGTGTTGAAGTATATCTGTCTTGCCTACTGTACTTTCTACAACACACACTCACACATACTTACATGCAAGAACTCGTACCCACGCTTCCATACATCTATGTTAAATCAGTTGTACAAATATTGCCATCGTGCATGGCTCGCTGATTATCTATCAGTGTCTATGTATGGTTGTTTCCTTCGTTGTTTATACTTCTATCCGTTCCTCTATTTATGTGTGTCTATACATCTGCCTTTGTGAGAGCATATTCCATACAATTACGCT
>NW_028234418.1:17553487-17555987 GCF_977035675.1 Penaeus japonicus
TCTCTCTCTCTCTCTCTCTCTCTCTCTCTCTCTCTCTCTCTCTCTCTCTCTCTCTCTCTCTCTCTCTCTCTCTCTCTCTTCCTCTCTCCCTTTTCCTCTCTCTCTCCCTCTCTCTCTCCCTCTCTCTATCTCTTCCTCTGTCATCCTCTCTCATTCACTCTCTCTCTCTCTCTCTCTCTCTCTCTCTCTCTCTCTCTCGTTTTACTTTTCTGCTCACTCCCTTCTTTTCTCTCTCATCATCTCTCTCTCTCTCTCTCTCTCTCTCTCGGGGTCTCCCTCCGTCTCTCTCTCTCTCTCTTGTTACTCTTTCTCTCCTCGGCTCTCTCTCTCCCCTCTGTATACTCTTTCTCTATCGCTGCTCAATCTCTTCCTTCTATCTCTCTCTTCTCATTCACTAGTCTCCTTCATTTCGATTCTCTCTCACACTCTCCTCCTCTTCTCTCTCTCTCCTCTCTCTCTCTCTCTCTCTCTCTCTCTCTCTCTCTCCTCTCTCACTTCTCTCTCCATCTCTCTCCATCTCTCTTCCTCTCTCCTTCTCCTCTCTCGCCCCTCTCTTTCGTGGTCTCTCCTCGTCTTCCTTCCCTCTCCCTCACATCTCTCTCTCCTTTCTCTTTCTTTCTCTTCTTACTCTCTCTCCCTACTCTTTCCTCTCTTTCCCACCCCTCTGGTCGTCTCTTCACTCTCCTTTTCGTCCTTTCTTTCCTCTTTTTCTAATCTCTCTCTCTCTCGAGCTCTCTCTTCTCTTCATCCTCTCGTCTCTCATCTCGTCTCTCTCTCGTCGGTCCCGTCTCGCGTCGTCCTCTCCTTCATCTCACTCTCTCTCTCTCTCTTCCCCCTCCCCCCTCCTCTCTCTCTCTATCTACGTCTCATTCTTTCTCTCCTCGTTCTCTCTCCTCTCTCTCTCTCTCACTCCTCCTTCATCCTCTCTCTCTTTCACACTCTCTCTCACCTCTCTCTCTCTCTCTCTTCATCCGTCTCTCTGTCTCCTTCTCGCTCTCTCTTTCTTTCTCTTCTTCTTCTCTCCTCCTTCCTCTGTTTCTCTTTCACCTCTCTATCGCTCTCATCTCTCATCCCATCTCTCTCTCTCTCCATCTCTCTCTCTCTCTCCTCTCTCTCTCTCGATCTTCATCCTCCTCTCACTCTCGCTCTCGCTCAACTACTCTCTGCGATATATCATACTCTCTCTCTTCCTCACTCCATCTCTTCATCTCTCTCTCTTCGCTTTCCTTTTCCTCCCTCTCTCGTGCACTCCATTCCTCTTCTCTCTCTCCTCTCCTCGATACAGTCTCTCTCTCTCTCTCTCTCTCTCTCTCTCTCTCTCTCTCTCTCCCTCTCCCTCACTCTATCTTTCTTCCTCTCTCCTTCTTCCTCTCTCTCCCTCTCTTTCTCTCTCTTCCCCCCCCCCCCCTCTCTCTCTCTCTCTTTCTCTTTTTCTTTCTCTCTCTCTGTTACTCACTTTCTCATCGCTTCCTCTCCTCTCCTCTCCTTCTTCCTCTAATCTCTTTCACTGTCTCTCTCTCTCTCTCTCTCCTCTCGTCTCTCTCTTCGTCTCGCCCCCCCCTCTCTCTCTCTCTCTCAATCTCCATCATCACTCCTTCCTCGTCTCCTCTCTCTCTATCTCTCTCTCTCAGTCACTCTTCTTCCCTCTCTCCTTCTTCGCTTTCTCTTCACTGTCTTCTCTCTCTCTCTCTCGGGGGCTCTCCTCTCTCTCTCTCTCCTCTCTCTCTCTCTCCCCCCTCTCCCTCACTCTATCTTTCTTCCTCTCTCCTTCTTCCTCTCTCTCACCTCTTCTCTCTCTTTCTCCTTTTTTCCCTTTTCTTACCCCCCCCCCCCCCTCTCTCTCGTCTACTCTCTTTCCTCCTTCTTTCCTCTTCTTTTTTGTTTCTTTTTTTTTTTTTCTTTTTTGTTCTTCTCTTGTCTTCTCTTCTCTCTCCTCTCTCTCCTTCTCCCTCTCTCTTCTTTCTCCGCGATCGTCTCCTCCCCCAAGTCTCTCTCCGCCATCTCTCTCGCAGATCTCACCTCCTGTCTCTCTCTCTCTCCCCCTCGCCTCCTCTCTCACTCCACCCTCTCCCTCTCCCCCTCCCCCTCTCTCATCAGTCTCACGGCTCCTCAACCTTGTCATCGGTCCCTCTCGGTCTTCATTCTCTCTCGCTCATCACTCCCTCCTCTCCTCACTCTCTCCTCGTTCCTCGTCCCCTCTGCCTCATCTCTCTCACTGCTTCTCTCTCTATCTCTCTCTCCGTCTCCCCCCCCCTCTTCTCTCTCTCCTTCTCTCTCTCTCGTCATTCCGCACTCTCTCTCTCTTCTTCACTCCGGCTTTCCCCTCTCTTCCTCTCTTTCCTTCCTTCTCTCTCTCTTTCTTTCCTCCTTCTCTTTCACTGTGCTCTACTCTCTCTCTCTCCTCTGCTCTCTCTCTCACCCAAGCACCCTCAAGTCGCTAAATCATCTCTCTCTCGCAATGTCTCTCTCCTCTTCTCCGTCTTCCGAGACTTCCTCTGTC
>NW_028234418.1:17598487-17600987 GCF_977035675.1 Penaeus japonicus
ATTGTTATTAGATACTAGAGAAACCTTTTTCTTAAAATATTCTTAATATTTTCTTAAAATATTAAAGTAATCTATAGATGAACCACCAATTACTGTAAGAGAAAATATAGAAAAATAGTTATTGATATCGCAGATAGCAATTAACCTAGAAGTGATAGTTAAAACAATTAAGTTATTAATACTAACTTCCAAAGGAAAGTACGCTGTCGAAATGGTTACAGGATACTTCTGTTGTGAAATACGGTAGTCAGTATGCAACGAACAGCTAAAGCTGTATTTAGTTCGATTAGGTGAGGTAATGACAGTTTGAAATTCGTCCAGTTGGAGAATTAGAGGCATGTCAACGGGAAAAAAGAGCAAAGGTTGCCGTAAATAACATTTCATACGAAACGAAAGAATCTATATAGCTTTCACAACACAGGATGACCTAAAACTATATCAGCATCTCACCTTTGCGCCTTCTATCCTTTCCTTCCAGGCTTCTTTCTGCTTCCCTTCCATCTTTTCATTTTCATTTTCTATGCCTCAGTATTTCTGAACATCATCTCTCCTCTTGTTTATTTATTTATTTATTTTTTTCTTCTAATGCCGTAGTATCTATTCTTCGTTTTTTAACCTCTCCTCTCCTATTCCCGTAATGTGAAATGTGAAACACTTTTATTCATTAATTTACCTATTTGTAGGTGTTTCGTTCTCGCTATCTTCCTGGCCAGTCTCTCCCTGTATCTCAGTTTCTTTCTTTCCTCCCCATCTCTGTCCATGATTCTGCAAGCTTTCTCTCTTCGCTCTCGCTCCGTCCAATCTCCTCACTCCACAACCAACACACTGTATGCCTTCAAGGAAGATGTCGAGTGTGCACAGATGTTCAATAAAATTATCTTTCCTTGTGTACGTGATATGGGTCAATATCACCTTACGCTTCTTTAATGTATGGAATAAAACAGAAAGGAAAATAGAATAAAGAATGTAATTGCAACAGGTAGCCAGCTCCAGTTACTGATGTTAGCGAATAATTAGGATACTTACGCGTGTAAATTAACGTCAATAATTCGCAATCATACATGATTAGCTATTGGCGAACTGGCTCTAGCCCGCAGATATTTTGAAGATTTTAAAGGCCGTGTAGCTAGCTTTCATCTGCCCTTTTTTTCCCGCCGATTTTGAACAGGACATTTTTGTTCCCATCTTGTTCTATTTAGTATTCTGGCTAATTATCTGCCTTTTTTTCGTTTTTTTTTTTTTTTTTGTTGTTGTTGTTATTTGAGTATCTATCTAAATTCATGGTATGTATTTTATTCTATGAATTATTTCATCTGTACGTGATTTTTTTTTTCCTTTTTAACATTATCCAGACATGATTATAAGTTGACCGCGGGGAATTTGGATCGTTCATGAATATAACTTTAAGAAATATAAGCGTAATAAAAATCCAACTGAAAGAACATTTCAAGGAGTAAATCTTGGGATAAACAACTCTCTTATGGATCAGTGGGTCGAACTGCTAAAATGCAACGCTGTATATTTAAAACCGGTCATTTTTAAAATACTGTAACCCTGGCTGTTTGCACATGGTTGACTGTTTATACGCTGCATCATTTTTATATCACTATGCAGTTATGTGCTCTATTTTTTGTTATCATGCTTATACAATGCTGTATTTTTGTACTACGATGACAATGTATACGTTCGGTTATTTCTCCCCTTATTTAGTTCCATGTGCATCAGATAGGCCACATTTTCATTATGGGCCTACTATGATTTGTCTGCTGGTTGATAGAATATGTAAAATAGGTTGCAGCTTTATTATCTGCATCATGTCCTGCTACAGATTCAAAATTTTGGGAAAAAAGTTCATGTTGCTGCTGCTTCAAGTTCTACGGACGGGCTTTGAGACAACGGGAGTGCTATCCCCGCAGAGTCTTCACATCGTAATAAACCAAATACATTTTGTGGTAAATTTCCTTCTACTTCGCAATGTTATTTCACTCTGAAAATGTTTAAATGTTTAATGTTTGACAAAAACTAGTTAAGATGTATGGTTCGTCATACTCAAACGATATCTCTGTTGGCTTCTTACTTTCTCTCTCTCTCTCCCCCTCCCCCCCTCTTTCTCTCTCTCTCTCTCTCTCTCTCTCTCTCTCTCTCTCTCTCTCTCTCTCTCTCTCTCTCTTTCTCTCTCTCTCTCTCTCTCTCTCTCTCTCTCTCTCTCTCTTTCTCTCTCTATCTATCTATCTATCTATCTCTATCTTTATCTCCCTCTGTCTCTCTTTCTCTGTCTCTTTCTATGTCTTGATTGAGCTCGGTCTGGGTCTCGCTCTCGCTTGTTCGATGGCAACAGTATCTAGTGTTCTGAATCGTTCTGTCACATTTTCTTCCTTTCCATTATTTTTTCTGCCTTCATTTCCCTGTTCCATTTACTACTACGAGGCATGTATAGCCTCGCATTCAAGATTTCACTACATCACAGATTTCTTTTCACCGGATCCCACTTTGTCTTCGT
>NW_028234418.1:17615987-17618487 GCF_977035675.1 Penaeus japonicus
ACATTTAAATTCAAAAAGTCGATTTAAAAAGTCGTCTCAATTTTTCTCAGTACATTGGTCATCTGAGACGAGCGTTTTCTCGGGGTCTATCGGAAATTACATTTTTTATTGCCAAATCGTGCAAAGAAGGAAGAACGGACAGGACGAAGTAGGGGATGGTGGGGGTAGGACTGGTGTCCGGAATTGTCTTCTTTGGATGCAAACTGAGTTTTGTAAGGCTGTTTGAAAGCTAAGGATTTATACTCCTTGGAACGGTTAAGTGTAATTACAAAAGTTTTTTACCTATCTCATACTGAATTCCCCGAACTATACTGTATGTTTCCATCATACAAGATTGCAGGTTGCGTCCCTATCCACGTGCATCGTCGATTCATTAAACGTATCTTCAAGCAACAATGAAAAATTAAAATGTAGTAATAACACTGTCTTCTTCTCCGCCCGTTTATTTCCTCTCCTCTCCCCCCTTCCTCTTCTTCCAACTTCCTCATGGGCTTCTGTGAAGAGCTCAACCTAAGGCAGGGATATGTAATAGCTTTAAACATTTCCTTACCATTTACTGCTCAGTCTATAAAATTCTCAATATCTTCCGGATATTAGGAAATTTTGCAAGGAGGGTAATATTTACCGAGAGTATTACAGGCCGGATATTAAGAATCCGATGTGGGAGTGCCCATGAATACCACACGAGTATATTGTGGCGGTGAGGAAGGGTGGCCGCACATGGCCCTCGACTTTCTTGCTCACTGTTATATGTTCTCTATTTCAAGTAGAGATTGACTCTTCTCACCACTGAACGGATGTTTGAATTTAACTTAGGTAGGTCTGAAATAAAAGGACGACTTCAGATATATGTAGCATTTTGTGTCCAGTATGAATTATTGCGCCGACTTCAAATATAAATCTTTTCTGTCTGCAATTAACAAAGTACCAAGTTATATACAGTTATTTAATGTTTGTGTACTATAGTATCCTAATAAAGAAGTCCTCTGCATGCTAATGGTAATCATGTATGTTTATAAAGTAAAAGCATTATGCAGATGTATCAACCTTTACATCCGCATTACTGAACCTATTTTGGTGGAAGTAATAATATGTAAATTGCGTAAGCATATGCAACAAAATTGAATTATATTTCATTAGATGTGAGAAAGAGTTCAATAATTTTAGTGTTTCATATGTGGTAGAAGAGTAGAGAAGAAAACAAAAGAGAGATAGAGATAGATGGATAGAGAGAGAAAGAAAGAGAGAGAGAGAGAGAGAGAGAGAGAGAGAGAGAGAGAGAGAGAGAGAGAGAGAGAGAGAGAGAGAGAGAGAGCATATACTCTGTAGATTTGCGAGAAAGCGACTGAGTGAATGAGTGAGAATCAGTGACAAAGGGGAATAATCAATAAAGTTCTGCATATTTCTTCCCCGTCAGATTTAGATTTAAAAAGCCATATCGTAGTCTTGGGGGATGGAATAAACTGCCAAAAGAAAATACATAAACAATGTTCTCCTATCCAGATGAAAGGTCAGGGAACAGCGAAATAATGATTTTGGAAACGATTGTACAGCGAAAAATACTGTAAAGAATTAGAGGGAAGCGGCAGATGGAGGGACATTTTCTTCCGTTGGGTCCAAATTACGCCATGGGGAGTCCCTAATGCCTAACTCTCTTCCTCCTTGCCTTCACCTCTATTTCCCCTCCTTCCTTCCCTGCCCCTTCTCCCACCCGAGAGTTTCCCGTAATCCTCCGTTGCTCCACCACCTTTTCCTCCTCCTCTGCCTCCTTTGTCTTTCTTCAAGCTTTTATACTCCGGACCTCCTGTCCGATTCACCTAATCCCAAAGTTCCTTTCTGCCTCAACTTCTTTCTATGTATTTTCTGCATTACCTTCTTCGTCTTATTTTCATCTTTCTCTTCTCCTCCTCATCTTCCTTTTCCTCCTTCTCCCTCTCCCTACCCTACCATATGCCCACCCACTGCCCCTGCCTTCGTCTGGCCTCACGACCCTTGCACACCGCCTAGGGGAAAGAAATAAAAACATACATTGATTTAGGATCTAGTTCAGAAATGTTCCTAAAACTACATTAATTTCGTTGACTCAAGTTTATTCTTATTCCTCAATCTGGAAAGGGAGTGCGTGTATTTTTAGGAGGGAAAAATTATTGATTTCGATTTTGTTGAACTTTGTGGAGCAAAGTATATGTTCCACTGAACACTGATATGACACGCCGCCGAGGAAAGAGAGGGTGATGAGTGACTTTTTTCCTTGTCTTTCATCTGAATTAACATTATTCTCTCTCTTGTACTTTTACTCCTAGGTGAAATAGACTGACGGGCTACTGCGTTTCTAAAACACATAACTTTTTCGATATTAATAAAAAAGATAATGTGTCATATATCATCGCGGGTAAGCAGTTAGTTGTATATGAGTTCGTTTACAGAAAGATTAAAAATAGATTCAGTGAGGAAAATACGAAACATTTTTTATTCGAGTATATTGATTGTCATGCGATTC
>NW_028234418.1:17628487-17630987 GCF_977035675.1 Penaeus japonicus
AAGTATAAGTCAGAAATCAAAATAATAAAGACGAGGATGGGAGAAGGAAAGACAGGATTAAAAGTAAGAAAGCTCATGTGGTTGGTTAAATATAGTATGGAAGATTAGAAGTGATGAGTAAATGAGAAGTAGACGGTCTAAAAGGTAATCATAAGGATAATCATAGAAGGGGGAGGGAGAACAAAAAGTAGACTTGAAATGTAGAACGAAGGAATGTGAATATTTTACAATCTAACAGGGACGAATTACATCTCGTAAATCGACCGGTAGACGGAAGAGACAAACGAAGAAACAAGAGATAGCAGCTTCTACTAGAAACTTATTTTTCATGTGTCGTCACATGAAACTAAAGAATGGTGGCAAAAGTGGTTAGAATAATAGCGGTGATGGCAGTGTTTCCTGTTATGAGAATGACAATAGCAACGGTAATAACCGCAATGATGATAATGATGATAATGATAACTAAAATGATGATAAAGAAATAACAGTAACAATTATAGTAATAATAATAACAGAAATGATAATAATAATGACAATGATAATGATGATAAAGATAATAATGATGATAGTGATGATAATAATAATAATAATTAAATCAATAATGAGGATGATAATGATAATGATATACCACATATATAGTGAAGAGGTTGATATTGATGGGAGTAAATATAGGACGCGGAATAGGGAGACAACTTGTCACCTCTCCTGTATGTTATATCAAAGATTCATTCCGTTGTCAATAATTCTAAGGTTATCAAGGTTAGGCAGGTTATCAACTCGGGGAAAAACCCATCCATTAATCATCATATACGGATGTATGGGAAGACATCCCATACATCCCGGAGTCCTGGTAATGGAAAAATAAAAATACTCCCATAGTCATGGAATATTGCTCCCAAATGGTAAGCAGATAAAGCAGATAGACAGACAACATGGCTATAAATGCTTGGGATTACTAAAGGCTTAAATGGGATAGAAAGACATATAGAAATATAGGAAAAGCCAAGATGATATTTCAGGCGTGTGAAGATCTTGAAAACAAAACTGAACTCAGGGAATGCAATATGAGCACTGAAATGAAGAGCAGTGTCTATTGTTAGATATAGCGCAGGATATTACAATGGTGGAAGGCCGATTTGGAAGGGTTTGGCGGGAAAACAAGGAAAATGCTCACCAGGTACAGAGGATTCAGCCAAAAAGACGATGTAGACAGATTCTATATTCAGTGCAGCATCGGAGGGAAAAGCTTAGGATGCATTGATGACTGCGTCAACCTGGATATAAACAGCCTGAGAAAATATGTTCACATTAGCGACCAGTCATTTATCAAAGGAGTAAATTATGAAGAAATGTCCGAAGGAAAAGAAAAGAAAAGGAAATTATTCAACTGAAAAGGCTGAAGGTGCATATGCAGAAACTTTTACAGATCAACAACGATGGTAAAGCAATTGATAGTGATAATGATAACAATAGAAGCAATGGTATCAAGATTGTTAAAAAGAATTGGGAAAATACAGATGATGATGGTAATGATACTAATAATTATAATAATGAACATAATTTTTATCATCATCCTTCTTGATAACATAACCATTGCCATCATTACTATCTTATTATCATTATCATTACTATCATCAGCATTATCACTTATTATAACGATAATACTAGAAATATTAAAAAACAATAATGATAAGATAATAACAATAAAGATGATGATGGTAATAATGATCATAATAGCGACGATGATGAAATGATAATGATGATGGTGATGATGATTACAATGATAACATCAGCTATGGTAATAATAATGATAAAAATGATGATTATCATAGTAATTAAAATAATGATAGTAATGATGACAACATGGTAGTAGTAATAATGATGATAATGATAATAGCAATAATAACAACAATGATAATAATAATGATGGTAATAATGGTAATAACAATAATGGTAATGATAACAATGATAATAAAAATAATAATAATAATAACAATGATAATAATAATGATAATAATAAGTAATGATAATAATAATAATGGTAATAATAATATTTATCATTATTGTTATTATTATTAATATTATTATTATTATTATCATTATTATTATTATCATTATTATTATTATTATTATTATTATTATTATTGTTATCATTATTATCATTATTATTATTATCCTTATCATTATCATTATCATTACTATTACTATTATCATTATTATTATTATTATTATCATTATTATCATTGGTATTATCATTATAATGATAAAATAATGATAATGCTGATAGTAATAACACTTATAACAATGATAATAATAATGATAACATTAAAAATAATAATAATAGTAGTAATAATAATAATAATAATAATAATAATGGTATTGGTAATGATAATAATGATAATGATAATGATAATAACAATAATAATGATAATGAAAATAATGATAATAATAATGATAATAATTATAATAACAATAATAATATTAATAAAGATAATAATAA
>NW_028234418.1:17645987-17650987 GCF_977035675.1 Penaeus japonicus
GACAAACGTGACCAGCACCACGGGATCCTGAGCGGACTACATTGTGGTAGTGGCAGTGCCCACCTCTTCCTAATCCTTGTTCGATGTGCCCAAACATATTACATGCTTTACACAAACACACACACACAATACAGCAACAATGTACGTGGACATATACGTGCGTGTTTGTTTGTGTGTGTGTGTGTGAAAATGTGTTTAGAAGGACACCCCAACACATCGTTATATCGTTTACTTCATCTTTATAAAAATTGCGCTTGCGGCTAACCCTTCTTAATCTACTGATTGTGTTGCTGTTATTACTATCATCACATCATCAATTATTCTATAATCAATATTGAAAATATGTATTAATGATATTCATTATTGTAACCTTTATCTTATGAATAAAGAAATGTTTTCCAGTGTATGAAAACATATTCATTAAGCTTTATCAACTTTTTTCCTTAATAATTGCATTTAGTCGGCTGTGGCAGCATTAATCACTGCCAGGATTTTAATCTCCCATACACACGCCTGCTTCTACGTCTACCGCAAACTTTACCTTCATTTCCAATTCAACGTCCGCCTCCGTGTCTCGCTCTCACCTCCCTTCATCTCTCTCTCCCATCTTCTCCCCACTGCTCCTGATCCTGACTTGATTTTCCTTTCTTTCCACTGCTCTTCCTTTCCTCGTCTCCTCGTGTCCCTCCTCTCCAATCCCTCTTTAGCCAACAGAGGCTACCCGGAGGTTTTCCTGCTTTCGCTTTCGCTCTTTCTTCCCGACTGCTTTCTCCTGTTTCGTACACGTGTTGCTTTTCTTTAATGGCTTGCATTTCCTCTCTGTGTCATCTTATTGCCACTATTCCTTGAGTCGATTGATATCACTGATAACCATTATCATTGTTGTCGTTATTATCATAGTCATTATTGCCATTACCATTATCTTTTTTAGCATCGCTGTCACCATTATCATCATAAGTTTCGTTCCGGATATTGTTAATGTTATTACTTGGTGCCAAAACGTTATCTAACATCAATATTTCACCATTGTTATCACTATTGGATCATTGTTATGCCTTCGTATTATAGAAGTTATCACCATAATCATTAACATAATCACTCTTGCTGTTTTTTTGTTAGCGCATCTACTTCCATTGTCACGAATGATACCATGAGCTGATCTTAGAATAAAAAAGGAACTGTCATAACCATCAGTATCATCTCCATTAATCCTTTACATCATTTTCTACGTCCGGTATATTTCTCCCCCTATCATGACCACCTATTCTTTTCTAAACGAATCCGCATGTCGCTTTATTTCAAACATTAATCCCTCTATTATCTTATTTCCCTCTTTTGTCTTTGTTCTCTCTCCTCCGAGAATAAACATCTCTCTGTCTTCCTCACTCTCTAATTTCAATCACACTCATGTTTCCATCCTTGCACTTCCCACTCTTTCTCTCTCACCCTTTCCATCAGATCCGCCTAATCACGCTCTCTTCCTCCTCGCCCCCCAACGCTACTCTCGCCCGTCATTTTCACTTCATACTCATATCCTCCGGTATCTCCTCCTTCGGCGAATGGTTTGTCTCACTCCTCTACACACTCACCCTGCCGTCACCCTCGCACCAACCTCTGCTCTCACTTCACCTACACCCTTGCCTTTGCCTTCCTCCCTTTCGTCGTCCTTTTCGAGAGGAGCCTCATCAGTTTGGGACTCCGCTTTGTACTGGCTTGATCATGACCAGATATCAGTTACAATTATGATGCCAATTATCATAACCATAATTTCCCTTTTCATTACAATGGGATTATATTGTGCCTCTTGTTTGGGTTATTATCTTATTACTAGGATTTATCCTGTGGATCTGAGGCATTAGTAATATTAGTTACGTAATCACTCATTTGAAAAAAAAAAAATAGAATTCAGATTAAAAAAATGAATTAAATACAATTTTAAACGAGTATTTGAGCATTCATCTCTCTTCCGTGGTGATCCAGTCTAAAAATGTGCTTAACGGTAAATGATCCTAAGGTCGAAAATGGAAGATCTTGCTGCACCTTGTGATCATACTTGTCCGAGGTTCGCGTCTGCCATGAGCTCTCGTGTTTTGCCATGTGTGTGCAAAATTTCACCCCTAATTTCGAAATTAATTTCGGTTCCCACTGTATAATCTTATTAAATTTGCATATTAATCAAGGGATTTTAATTAGAGTACACCCATAGTCTAATTTGCATACGGCCAATAATTGAGTTTCTCATTTGCATTTTAAACAAGTTGTTCTAAACTCTGCTTGCCTTTGTTGTTGGCGAATACAATGCAGGAGGCCGTGCTCACGACATTTCTCACACCTTTCGTTCATATTACTCAGACGCTCCGTCCGAACTCCGTCTGCTGGTTATCGGGACTCCCTCTTTTTGTTCCTTGACCAAGAATGATTTCCTCCTCCTCGACCTGCTTTTTGACATCCTCTCCGAAAACCGCGGCGAGGGAGGGGCGACAGTCGAAGGGAGGCACGGCGCTGAATAGGAGTTGGAGCCGCCAAGACGAAATGAAACAAAGGCTGTGGGATGATAGGCGAAGCGTTTTCCTTGATTAGGGTCAGCGCAGGCCGCGAATACATTACTGTACGTTTGAACATAATGTTTGGGCCAGCACACGCGAAACTCTAGAAACGCTCGCTCGGCACCGACTTCTTGAATTCAATTATATCTCATTTTATCGTCCAGGAGTTTCAACCGTTCACCGTAATGTCGAGCCTTAAACAAAATAAAAACAAAATAAGAACTAGCAATGTATTATACAAGCTTCTCTCGTTGTTCGTTGAGGAAGGTATAAGTCGCAAGAACAAAATAATGATCCCCGTATATGTCGTTATAGATAACATGTAATTGCACGGAATTCAAATGCGGATACGCCTTTGTAACTTGCTGTTTGGAATTCTCAATGAGTTGACCAAGTTTGCAAGCTGATTATTAGTTTATTCCACGGAATAGTATTAAATTGCATCAAACTGTTTGCTCGCTCTAGAGAAAGATGTTCGGTTTATGAGATGAGGAACGTTTGGGATTTTGCCTCGACAACGGAGCTTCACCATGGTATCGAGTATGATAGCAACGCCACATGTCGGACAGCCAGAGAGAGGGTGGTAGAGAAGAACTGGGGAAGGGGGTGAAGTTTAGATATTCGGGCTGCAGCTAACCCCTTGGTACCCCCTCTCGCCCCAACCCCGTAAACACGGCAACCTGCTCACAAGTCCTCCAAACTCAAACTTAATTCCTAGGCACCTGTGGTCTGCGGTGCCGGTGTCCTCTCCTCCCTGTTTCCCTGGCCCCCTAACCCCTCCTCCCTGTTTCCCTGGCCCCCTAACCCCTCCTCCCTGTTTCCCTGCCCCCCTAACCCCTCTTCCCTTTGGTCTTTGACCCTTCCCCCTCCCCTTCCCCCTCCCCTTCCCCCTCCGCCTCGTCTGCCTTATCCATTTAACTTATGATGTGATTAATTGAACTTTTTATAGACACACCGTGTCATACACGACTTGCTATTATTATTGCAACTATTGTCTTTATTGTTGTTAGTAATAGTAATAGTGGTAATATTATCATTATTATTATTATTCTCTTTATTAGTATTATTATCAATTATCAATGCATTACAATTTTTACCATTATTATCATCATCAATGCCATCATTATCATAAGCATCACAATTATCATTATCATTTTATGTAATGATGATATCAATGATAATAAACACTGTTATTACTTACTACTAATGAGATCATAATAATCATTATCATGAAATATAATTATGTTAGTCTTAATAATAATAATATAAATAATAACAATAATGATAATAATGTTAATAATAATATTGATAATAATAATAATACTATTAATGATAACAATAATGACAGCAATAATAATAACAGTAATGAAAGTGATAATGATAATAACATTAATAATAATGAATAACAACAACAATAATGATACTGATAATAACAATAACAACGATAATGATTATAGTAATAAGACAAATCAAAATTATAATCAAAATAATGATAATCATCATATCACTAAAAATATCGATGATGATGATAAAGAAAATTATAACAATTATAATGATAATAGTAGTAATGACAATAATAATAGTTATAATATTTATCATATGCAGAATATAATGATAATCATAATAATAACAAAGAAAATATTAACAGTCATTGATATCATTATTCAAAACAATAATGCTGATACAACAACTACTACACTTCTTAATACTATTACTACTAGTAATAATGATGAAAAAAAATAATGATAATAATGCAAATTTTAATTGTGATGATGATGATGATTATGATGATGATGATGATATCAACAATAGTAACGATAATAATAAAGATAGGGATAATGATAATAATGATAATGATAACAATAATAATAATGACGGTAATCATGGTGATAATAATTATTATGTTAATGATAATTATGATGATGATGATCATGATACTAACAATTATAACAACAACAAAGATAATGATACCAATATAATAAAGGTGCTCCCATAAATGCTAAGGAGAGAACAATAATAGGAACAATATGGTAGTGAAAATATTTCCAAAATTGTTTTGATGTAACGATGATTTTTGACAGTTCGTGTGATCATTGCTATCACCGATAAACATCATTTTAATCTTCGCTGCCATTTGCTTAACTCCTTGCAGCAGAACTTCACTTGTAGTTGTTATCCTCTGTTTTTTTCCATTAATTAACATTTCGGACATACATTAACGCTTGGAACTTTTAACAAAATAAATCAACCGCAATTACGCTTATATTGAATATCAGTGACAAAAAGGGGAAGTTACAATGAAATGGAAAAATGAAATAATAATATCTCCTCTCACAGGATTTCGTAGTTCCTTCCGGCAAGGGATCCATGTGGTGGGAGCGTGTAGCCCCGCGGATAAATATTAGTCATACGAGAGTCCATGTTATTCCTAGATCTTACGTCAGGGGCCGGGGA
>NW_028234418.1:17740987-17750987 GCF_977035675.1 Penaeus japonicus
TAAATAGATCAATATATATCTATATATAATCTATTCTTATATATATTATGTATATATGTATATATATATGCATATATATATTGTTTGGTATGGTATGTTATATAGCATATATTATATATATATATATATATATATATATATATATATATATATTAATTAACTGTATATATATGTAATTATATATTTATATATATATATATATATATATATATATATAATATATATATATATATATATATAAATATATATATATGGATGTACGTATGCAACATTTACAACACACACACACACACACACAAACACACAATTATATATGATAAGCATGTGCATATTGGTGTGTAATATATTATATATATAATTATATATATAATATATATTATATATTAATATATATCTGTGTTGTGTGTGTGTGTGTGTGTGTAGTGGTGTGTGTGGTTCGTGTTGTGTGTGTGTGTTGTGTGTGTGTTTATACAATATATATTTATATATATATATATATATTATATATATATATATATATATTTTTATATATATATATATATACATATATAAATTTATATATATTATATTTATATATATATATGTATATATATTTATGTATTTATGTATATATATATATATATATATATATATATATATATATATATTTATGTATATATATATGTATATATATATGTATGTATGTATATATATGCATATATATATACATAATTTTCTTTTTTATTACTATTGTCGTCATTGTTTTAGTATTAGTAGTATTATCAGTATCATTATCACTATCAATGTTATTTTTATCATAACAATTAATGATATTGATAATGATAATAACGCTGATAATGATAATAATGATAATGATGCTGATAATGTTGATAATGGTGATAATTATTATCATTATTGTAATGATTATCGCTCTTATCATCATCATTATTATCATTATTATTATCATTATTATTATCATTGTTATTACTCCAATCATTATTAAATTTTCATTATGATTGTTTTTTATCATTATCATTATTATCATTATTATCATTAGCTTCATTATTTTCGATTCATTATAGCTAATGCATCAAGATCATTATTATTATAATTATTAGTATAATCATTATTTTCAACATCATAATAGTTTTATTATCATCCCTATCTCTATCATTATTGCTTTTTTATTCAATATATTTATTCTTTTCTCTTTATTATCATTAATATTGTTACTATCATTGTTTCCATTATCATTGTTATAACTATTGTTATAGCTATTGTTACTGTTGTTATTATCACCCTCGCTATCTTTATTATGTGATTATTATTATTACTGTTATCAATGATTATCATTATCACAATTATTTTCATCAGTATTACTGTTGATATCATAAATATCATTATGATTATTATCATTATCATCTTAATATCATAATTTTATTATAATCATTATTGTTATCAATATTAGCCTTGTTATTATCATCTTTTAATGATTATCCGTATTGTCATCATTATTGTTATCATTATCATTATCATTAACATTATCATTTTTATGATCATTATCATCATTAGCACCGTTACCATTACTATCATTATTATCACTATTGTTATTATATATTATCATTATTATCATCACTATTATCATTTTCCTTATTATGATCACCATTATGATTATTGTCATTACCATTGATATCATTACTATCACTGTCATTATCATTATTATTATCATTACTCTCATCCTGATTATCATAGTTATTGATGTTGAATTTTGATTATTACCATAAATGAAGTCATGATAAGTATATATATTTATGTGTATAGATCATTCTATATATATATTTATAGCCTATATATATATATATATATATATATAATATATTATAACGTTTTTATATGATTATATTTATTATATATATATATTATATATATATATTATACGTTATATTATATAATATATATATATATATATATATATATATATATATATATATACGTTATAAATATATATATTATATTATTTATATATATATATATATTTATATATATTACGTTATTTTATTAGATTAATATTTTTTATATATATATATATTTTTATATACTTACATATGTGTATGATATATATATAGATATTTATATATATATATTATATATTTATACAGAGTACATAAAAACACACAAACAAAACTCACACACACACTCTCACACACACACACACAAACACACACACTCACACATTTTTTATATATATATTATATATATTTATACAATTATATATATATATATATATATATATGTGTGTGTGTGTGTGTGTGTGTCTGTGTCTGTGGTGTGTGTGGTGTATGTATATATAATAGTATATAGTTATATTATATATATATTTTTATATATATATATATATCTATATTTATTATGTTTATATATATTTATATATATATATAGATATATATTTATATTATGTATATTTATATATAATATATATATATTTTATATTTATTTATAACACATTATAGACCTTTATTGTGTGTGTGTGTGTGTGTTCGTGTTATGCGTCACACGTTTTTATATTATATATTTATTATATTATATTTTTATATATATATATATATATTATATATATATGTTTTTATATATATATATATTATATATATATTATATATATATATTACAAATTAATACATACAACAAACACACACACACACACACACACACACCATATTATATATATATATATATATAATATATATATATATAATATATATATAATATATATATACTTTATTTATATGTATGTATTTTAGGTATACTGTAAATACATTGTGGTGTGTATTGATAGTATATAATATTAACTTTATATATATATGATATATATATATATATTTCATATCATATATATATTTATATGTATGTTATGTATGTATGTATTATCTATATTTGTGTATATAGGTTTATATATTCTATATATGTGTATATATGTGTATGTATTTATATATAATATATATATATATATATTATATATATATATATATATGTATAGTATATATATATATTATGTATTATATATATGTTATATATTTATGTATATATATATATATATATATATATATTTATATAATATATATATATATATTATATATATGTATATTATGGGTGCCTCTATTCTACAGAAAAGAGCCGACAGGGGTATATTTTCAGCATGAGACATTCTACCATCAGTGCAGATCTAACATTTCATCTTTACAAATAAACCTCTTGCTATAACTCCAGGCTTAACCGCACAACAATGGCATATTTATGCGAATTTTATCAGACAAGTCTTTTATGTGACGGAGAGAATGGTGCAGTAACTGTCCCCCTGGCGACCATTGGCGAAGTTACTAGGCTGGGCGGCGGCCATCTTAGGATTACAAACCCACCTCGTTTTATTACTTGCCACGTTCTTGCGACTAAGATGACCTGATGATGTTTTTGTTATCCCATTGTTTCTCACCAGGCGGAGCGCTCCTCACGGGTGGTGTTCGAATTTTGTAGCCTGAGAAAGAGTTGTATGATAGTAAAAGATAAATGAAGTCAGGGGAATGTCTGGAATATCTCTCCAACGGAATGCCTGAATAATGGGTACTAGATTGTAGACTCAATACTTAATCAAACTCAGCGATGTAAACATTAAGGTCCAAGCATACGATGATTTACTGATTATTATTACTGATGTAGTATTATATCTCATTCAAACATTTAGTGGTTTAACATCTACAATGAACTACCATGAGTCATTTAGATTGTTGATGCATGTCAGCATAATTCTCCTGAAGTGCCCACCCCATATGTATATAGCCTCCCCAGTGAAAGAAATGAAATTTCATTGGTGCAGTTCCCCCAACCCTCTATACTTCCCCATTGATCAGCTCTCTCTCACTATTCTCTCGTTTTTCCTCGATGACTTAATTGATGTGTTGTTTCGGTTATGCTGAATACTCTGCGCTGTCATGCAGTTTTATTTTGCTTCTTCTATTTGCGTACTGTCAATCGCTTTCGGTACATCTCTCGCCCCCTTTATTTGCGTTGTCCCTCCCTCCCCTCTCGTCTTTCCTCCACTGTAACCAAGATAGGACTTATTTGCACTTTCATTTTATGATATTGTATAACTGGCTGCCTGACATTCAGAGAGACTTAAGACCTACTTGAATACAATCTTCTTTGCTAAGTACTTGCTAGTAATTATTCATCATCAACTGCTAATATATTCATTACTATCATCTTTTTAATGTTATTCATTGCTCTAAAGTACCACATTACTCTTAAGTGACAAGTACTTTATCAGAGTTATTAAAATACAACTTCAACAATCACCCATACCAACATTAACTGTTATAACCATACACATTATTATTAACAATTTATTAACATTTATTTATTATTCCGAGTTACCAACATTAGTGAATCCCCCACACCCCCACCCACAAACAATTACATTATCGTCCCCCATTGTTACCTTTTCCATCATTATCATTATTATCATCATTAATAATGTTACGATTATCATTATTGTTACTATTATTATTAGTTATTAAATTTTGATTATTTATCCATGTATCATTAGTCATCACCCTCATTATTACTAATTATAATTTAGTTGTTATTAATTATTATCATTATTATTTATTTTGTTTACATCTGTTTATTATTATCTTATTGTACATTAAGTATTATTATATTTTATTTATTATTATTATTGAATTCATTGATTAACTTTATCAATTCTTTATTATTATTATCCATCTATGTATCAGCTGTGATTTATCAAGGCACTATTATTATTATGTTTATCATTACTTATTCACTATATTTCATTTCTTTTATTATTATCTTTATTATCCATTGTTATTGAATCATTATTCATAAATCATTATCATTTTGATTTTCCTTATCATTATGATATTTTTCTGTAGGTAATTGTCGATATTTTCTTCATTATAACCTATTTATTTAGAAACTTGTTGTTGATGATGCTGTTTGTTCTTGCCACATCATATCATCCTGACTTGTCATCATCCTACTTTCTTTATCCTTAATTGAATTTTTATTCAGTTTGTATTTTTACTATTATATACATTTTATGTTGGACAATTACCCCATAAGTTATATTTGGTGTGTGTTGTCAGTTGTAGGTGTGTTGGTGTAGGTGTTGCTATCAGCCTTTACCTATATCATTGATTATCATTATACTTTGAAGAATAATCACCTGTCAAAATCTTTTCTTGTGTATTACAATACATGACTCCTGTAATGGATTTAAATATAAAATGTTATGATATAATATATATAAATTGAAATGATGTGTATAATGATGATAATATCAATAATAGTAATAATGGTAATGCTGATAATGACAATGTTGATAATGATGAAAATTATTGATATTGTTATTATCACCATCATTATCATTATTATTGTTATAGTAATAAAGGATGATAATACGTTGATGATGATCATCATTTGATATTAATCATTGAAATAATCCTCACAACTCTCATCTTCACATAGCCTTCTTTGATTGCTGGACAGTTACTTATCTATTTTCAATTTCCCCATTTTTATGTTTCCCAATCAGCTGTTTCTTCCATCTTTATTTACTAACCCACTTCTATAGCTGTCTTACCAATGACATCGCTCTTTCTCACCTCATATTCCGTACACTAATATCTTCACCATTCCCTATCACCACTTCTTACATCTGCGCTGCTCTCTTCTTGCCTTCCGCTAACCACCAATCTCCTCTCCCTCTCCTCCTGCCCTCCCCCATTTCCCCTTCTGGACAGTAATATGGGATTGCCTTTACAGTGTGGTGTAATGGCTTGTGTCCACTTTAATGCCGATGCACATTTTTCTACGGCACCCGGCGGGGGCCGGGCGGCGCGGCGGCGCGCCGGGTGCGGCCGGGGCGGAGGGGCGACGCGGGCGGGGGGCGACGGGCCTCCACTCCCTCGGGCGGCCTATTCAACGGGACTCCCGCGAGGCTCAGGATGTTTTGTGGTTTTGCCATGTTTGCAAAAAAGACCAGACATTAAGGTGAGCGAGCTTTTTTATTAATGGCGGCTTCTGGAATTAGGGGTGTGCATGTGGGGTTATGCATTCGTTTGTTGGTTTTTGGCGTTGAGCGGCGTGCCGCCTTTTTGGGCTCGTTGGCGACCCGTTGTTGATCTTTGTGTCCCTGGGAGCTCCCCTGGATTCCTTCTCTCCCCTCCCACTTCCTCTTCATTTCGAATTTCACCCTCTTTTGTTCCCTTCCACCTCCACTTTTCTCTTTAATTCGCCTTCATGCCTCAATGTGAAATGTTCTCATATATATATATATATTATATATATATATATATATATGTATATATATATATATATATATATACATATATATATGTATGTATATGTAGATACATACATATATAGATAGATATAGATGAGGAGATTAGAGGAGATGAGAGTGAGGAGAGGACGAGAGAGAGAGAGGAGAGGAGATAAGAATGGATCGGAGTGAGACACGAGAGAGAGAGAGAGAGAGACAGAGAGAGATGAATAGTTCAATAGATAAATAAAAAAATTAAAAATTCTATTCATATACATATATATCACACACACATTCATATATATGTATATGTATATATTTGCATATATAAACATATATAAAGAGAGAGATGTATATTACAAAATATTCGCTCCACAAGTAAAGACCAGAACAGAAAGAAAGAAACGCAACAGAAAAGAAAAGGGAAAATATTACCATATATATACTTTATATATTAAGTTATATATATATTGATTATATATATATATTATATATATTTATATATATATTTATATACATATTTAGCATATATATATACATTTCAAGGTATGTATACAGAATTTATTACTTTCGTAACATATGTATATTTATATATATATATATATATTTTATATATATATATATATATATTTTTATTTTTAGCGTATGTATGTATGTATGGATTATATACAAAAATGGGATATGGGTTTGTTTATGATATAGATATATATTATTATTTATCATATATATATATATATATATAGATATATTATATATGTTTTATTTATAGATATATGATTTATATATTATATTATATTATATATATATATATATTTATTCATGTAGATATATATATTATATATATATATATATTTATATATATATATATATATATATAATATTATCATTACATTATATATATATATATATATTATATTTATATATATTATATATTACATGTATTTTATATATATATATATATGTATATATATATATTATATATATATGTTATTTATGTGTGTGTGTGTGGGTGTGTGTGTTGTGTGTGTGTGTGGTGTTGTGTGTAGTGTGTGTTGTGTGTGTGTGTGTGTGTGTGTGTGTGTGTGTGTGTGTTTTGAGCGTGTGTGTGTGTGTGTGTGTGTGCGTTGGTATTAAAATATATATATATTTTTATATATAGAATATATATAATATATATATATATTATATATATAGTATAGATATTTCATATTGTAGATATATGCTTTTATAGAAAGGTAGATAGAAAACTTACATACATACATTACATAATAATGTATGGGGCGTGTTTTGTGTTGTGTGTGTGTGTTTGTGTGTGTTGTGGTGGTGTGTGTGTGTTTTTGTGTGTTGTGTGTGTGTGTGGTTCCGTGGGTGTGTGTGTATTCATATATAGGTATGGCATATAGACACTTGCCAGTTGCGGTATTTTTCCCTATGCTGCATCGTATTTCCTTCCTCCACAATTTGCCTTAGTTATATATTCATACTGATATATTTTGCATGATTAATGTTAAATCGGGCTGTTCAACAGTAGGCTGAGGGCCAGGATACTGACGGAGGGGAGGCACTGCGCGTTGCTATAAGACCTTCCTTGGAGGTCATATACATGGTATCTAGTTGCACAAAGATTCTGCTATCATGGTCAGCACCGGGTAAGCATGATCTATTCCTTACGATTGTTTCGGGAGTTAGTGTGAGGAATTCCGTGGTAGAGCGAGTGGTTCTATTTGGGGTTGGGTGGGTGGGGTGCGGAGTGTAGGCTGTGGTAGGTGGGTGGTTGAAGAGCGAGAGAGAGCTACGAGGGCGAGCGAGCGAGAGAAGAGAGCGCTAGCAGAGAGCGCTAGAGCTAGAGAGAGAGAGCGAGAGAGAGAGAGGAGAGCGAGAGGAGTGAGAGAGAGCGCGAGCGAGAGAGAGCGAACGAGAGGAGAGAGAGACCGCGGGAGAGGAGAGAGGCGCGCGAGACGCGCGACAGAGAGAGAGAGAGAAGCGAGAGAAGAGAGAGAGAGATCGAGAGATAAATAGAGGGAGAGAGGAGAGAGAGAGAGAGCGGAGAGAGAGATAGAGACGAGAGACGAGTGTAAGAGAGAGCGAGAAGAGGGAGAGAGAGAAGCAGAAGAGAGAGAGAGCAGAGAGCGAAGAGCGAGAGAGAGGAGAGACGCGCGCAGAGAGAGAGAGAGCGCGAGACAGAGCTAGCGAGAGCAGAAGAGAGAGAGAGCAGAAGAGCGAGAGAGCGCGAGCGCAGAGAGGGCGAGAGAGAGCGAAGAGCGGCGCAGCGAGAGAGAGAGAGAGAACGAGAGCGAGGCAGAGAGAGCAGAGAAGAGAGAGAGAGCGAGAGAGAAGAGCGAAGGAGCGGAGAGAGAGAGAGAGAGAGAGGGAGAGAGAGAGCGATTGAGAAAGAGAGAGACAGAGGGAGAGCGAGAGCGAGAGCGTAGCGAGAGAGAGAAGAGAGAGAGCGAGAGAGCAGAAGAGAGGAGAGGGAGAGAGAGCACAGCGCGAGAGAGAGAGCGGAGAGGAGAGCGCGACGAGACGAAGAGAGCGAGAGAGAAGAGAAGAGAGAGCGAGAGAAGCAGAGAGAGAGAGCGAAGATAGTAGAGGCGAGAAGAGAGATAGAGTCGAGAGAGAGTGAGCGAGCAGAGCGAGAGAGCGCTAGAGAGCGCGCGCGCAGCGCGCGAAGAGCGAGAGCGAGCGCCGAGCGAGAGAGAGAGGAGAGCGCGCGCTAGAGGGAGATACGACGAGCGCAGTGAGATAGCGCTCAGCGGAGAGCGAGCAGCAGCGCTCCGAGCTCTCTCTCTCTGCCCACGCTCTGCTCTCTCTCTCTCTCCCCCCTCTCTGCCTTCTCTCTCTCTCTCTTCCCGCTCTCGTCTCTCTCTCTCTCTCTCTCCTCTCTTCTCTCTCTCTCTCTCTCTCACCTCTCTGATCTCTCTCTCTCTCTCTCTTCCTCTCTCTCTCTCTCTCTCTCTCTCTCTCTTCTCCTCTCTCTCTCTCTCTGTCTCTCTCCTCTCCTCTCCTCTCTCTCTCTCTCTCTCTCTCTCTCTCTCTCTCTCTCTATCTCTCTCTGCCTCTCTCTTTTTCTCTCGCCCTCTCTCTCTCTCTCTCTCTCTCTCTCTCTCCTTCTCTCTCTCCTCTCTCTCTCTCTCTCTCTCTACTCTCTTCTCTACTCTCTCTATCTCTCTCTCTCTCTCCTCTTTCTCTCCTTCTCTACTCTTATTCTCTCTTTTTCTCTCTCCTCTCCTCTCTCCTTCTCTCTCTCTCTCTCTCTCTCCTCTCTCTCTCTCCTCTCTCTCTCTCCTCTCTCTCTCTCCTCTCTCTAACTCACTCACTCACTCACTCACTCACTCACTCACTCACTCACTCTCTATTTATATCTTTATCTGTACATCTGTATATATATAAATATCTATATATCTATATCTATATCTACATATCTATATCTATATATCTATATCTACATATCTATATCTATACATTTATATCTATATACCTATATCTATATATCTATATCTCTATATCTATATCTATATATTTGTATATCTATATCTATTTATCTATCTATTTATATATCTCTATCTAGAGCAGACTTCTATCGACTTCTGTAGACTTCGCCATACCTCGACGAAGCTCTATTACTTTTCCTTCCATGGTCGTTCGTGATGTTCGTGGTAGCAGTACAACTTCTAAATGAATAAG
>NW_028234418.1:17835987-17838487 GCF_977035675.1 Penaeus japonicus
TATATGTGCATATGTATGTGTACATATATGTATATATACATATATATATTTATATATATATATATATGCATATGTATATATATATACACATATATGTATATATATACATATATATGTGTATATATATGTATATATGTATGTATGCATATAAAAGTTCATGTGTGTGTGCTCTCCCGATTGCTTGAAGTGTATGTAATCATAAGAAAATAATGTATATACAGATAAATTAAAGTCAATAAGAACTTAAAATACAACTACTTATTTCATATTCTTATTGCGGCTGTTTTATTTTCGTAACCCTAACTTATAAAAAGGCAGGTATTAGATAGCAGAGGACGTTCACGTGAGCTGTCCTCTGAATGACATCCTGCGTCCATTACCCCCCACCCCCTCTACTAAAGCTTCCTTCACTTCTCTTCTCCCATCCACGTCCACCTTCATCTCCCATCATCTATCCCCCTCTCTCCCTCTTGCAGCTAAAACCATTTGTGCCATTTACGAAGCGGAGTAATTACGAAAGCGCCATCTCAATCTATAACAGCACAGAGCCAGCCTATCCGTCCACAAAAGCGTTTTGAATGCAATATTACAGCCCAATTATGGACATCAACTACCTCTTGACAAGCAATTACAGTACTTGGCGGTAACGATCGTATGCCCGATAATTGCGAATTAACAGAACTAGACACATTTGCATCGTCAGCTCATTCTGCATAACGACCCCTTTGGAGTGGTGAGGGGCTGGACTCCAGGGGAGGAGCCGGACTCCAAGGGGGAGGCTGAAATTAAAGAGAGGGCCTGAACACCATGGGGCGAGCTGGGTGCAAAGACAAGTGATGGGGATTAAATATTTCTTCCATCTTGAAAAGAAGACTTGACAACAGTTCGCAGTCTCAACATAGATAGGTGAGGGCCGGGAACAATTTGTCAAAGGAGTTTGTGAAGGCGAGTTTATGTAGCAACAAAAAGAAAGTAATGGTAGAGAATTGAAGATAAGTAGGTAGGTTATAATGATACAAAATAAGGGTTTGCCTTTTCCATGATCAAGAGGCAGACATTCTTGAATGACTTGGCATCGCATTTAGTCTTGGTTTTGGTTATACTTATTGTAGGGCGTTAATATTGTCTGCATTCTCACATTTATACTGAATCTTAAAAAGACATGAATTATTAGGTGGTCATTTTATTTTGTGTATGTGTGTACATGAATGGTAAAAGCTACTCATGCCCCAATTTTATTTGATCAAACCCATTGAGAAAGCCAAACATTGACTTCTGGCAACATAACGCTCTTTCTCTGCTAACTGCTACAACTCTGTTCATTCTCTCTGCTATGGAAGTATCTGGTCGGTAGAATAATGGGGATGGTCAGGGTTGTAATGTGAGATGCTTAGGATCTCAATTAGCCCAAATTAGATGAAGTCCATTGCATCCGGATGTCAGTAGGCTATTGTTGTGCCGTTGCTTAAAATTTTGTATTCCATGTCTTTACCAACACTCTTGATATTAAATATATTCATGCCAGCTAACTAATTTGAAATGTGTCCTTTAATCATTAAAAGCATGAAACAATGCTAACGGTGATTAATAATAATAATGTGTGTGTGTGTGTGCGTGCGTGTGTGTGTGTTGTATGTATATATATATACATACTTATATATATATATATATATATATATATATATATATATATATATATATATATATATCTGTAGATATATACATCTCTCTCTCTCTCTCTCTCTCTCTCTCTCTCTCTCTCTCTCTCTCTCACTCTATATATATATATATATATATATATATATATATATATATATATGTACATACATATATATGTATATATACACATGTATGCATATATATATATATATATTATATATATATATATATATATATATATATATACATATATACAATATGTATATATATGTATATATATTTACATATATATATATAATATATATATTATATATATATATACATATATATATACATATATATATATATACTGAGTATTTATATACATATATCTCTGTAACTATACATATACATATATAAACATGTACATATACATATGAATTCAGATATATACATATACAGTATATACATATATATACATATATATACAGTATATATATATATATATATATATATATATATATATATATTATATATATATATATATATATATATGCATACACACATCAATCTAGCGACAAACAACATGGAAATTCATATTGTTTTTTAGTTTGTTTGTTTGTTTTTATTTTCCTTTCTCTTTTTCATAAAAAAAAACATATTTTAGATGCGCTTATCACGGGGAATGAAAAGGTAGAGTAGTTTTTAAATTTAACAAATCAACAGCCATCTCTCGTTCTTCTATACTTTTAAACTTAACTCAATGTTCCGTGGACAATCAAATTTCCTTTACTGAACAAACATGACATTATTCTTTATTATTTTCACTGCGATCCAAATCACCCACCACGTTTCCATGATA
>NW_028234418.1:17905987-17910987 GCF_977035675.1 Penaeus japonicus
TTTACCAGTGAATGTAAAGTTTCCGTTTTTTTTTTTTTTTTTTTTTCTTTCTTTTCTTTTACCAAGATTCTGGGGTAACCGCGACAGTCAGCAATATTTAGGAAACGCATGAAGCTTCCAAGAGAGTTGCCACGTTTTTTGTTGGTGAACAGCAATTATTGGTATTTACTTGATTTTCCATAGACGGTCTTAGATGAATATTTCCCATCCAAACTGAGCGGAAAAAGTGTATGGCGTTACTAATATTCTTATCTCTTGCATATTTGAAGTCAAATAAAGAATTATAGCTTAAACGCGAATTAATTAAGCGCAAATCAAGATTTATTTTACGTATTGCTTCTTAGTTATGCATTATACAGTAATACATTAGAAGAAATAACAAAAGAGAGAAAGTAAGAGGCTGTGTGCTTGCGTGACAGAGAGATAAAAAGAGAAAGAGAGAAGAGAGAGAGAAAAAAAGAGAAAGACGGAAGAGAGCGAGAGAACAGGAGAGTGGGAGAGCGAGAGAGAGGGCGAGAGCGAGAGAGGGAGCGAGACTGACAGGCAGAAATACTGGCAGTCAAACTAAAGGACATAGAGAAAAGATTTTTCTTTTCTTTTCTTTTATAGCAGTGTTTTGGAAAGGCATCGGGACAGGAAGGAAAAAATCGCAGATACTTATCAGAGGCAGGTGATACTTGTTACCAAATACATATAATAAGAAAAATAAATAACGATTAATTACCCCCTTCAGAAGCTTGCGTGTTTTCCAGTTGCCGTAATTTCTCCTTAGGCAAAAATGTGTTTATTTTCGTATTTGCCGCAGTTGAACATGGTAATTATCGCTAATTAGATATAACCTATGAATACGATTTGAAATCAATCTATTTGTTGAATTTCTAATGATGGCTCGAAAATGTTATTTGCCGAAGCTATAAGTTTGCCGAGAAGATGGTTTGATTTGCAGCTTTGCAGCACCTCGTAACATGGGATTACTGCATACCTTTTCAAATTACACTTTTAACATAGACAATAGTCATTGTTTTCTTTCTGTTTGCGTAAGATAGATGGGATGGGTTCCTTCTGGTAGGAATATACTCCAATTAGTAAGAGGCCGCCGACATTCGCGAAGCTGTGGTGAGAACAGATTCTTTACGCTCAGAAGATTTATCTTTTTCACTGATAATTCTCTCTTGATACATCTTAATATGGATTTGCTGTTGAAACTAGTTTGTTTGATAATACACAAGTATTTAGTTTGTGGAGCTTTACTTAAAGTAGAACAAATGATGGATGGCAATCATATGGCAACGTTTGTACTCATTCTAAAAAAAAATCAATTCTGAAAAAAAAACATAAGTATGAAGTATTGTATATTATCCATTACGTCTAGAGAACGCTAAAACCAGTCCTTTACTCTAATTTAGTTTTCGTAACACCAAATGATATAAATTTGTTAGCCTTTTTATCTCATCTTCTGTATGAGAAAAAAACACTATATACAAAATAACTTGCGTCTGATAATGATGTGATATTTTAAAAATCCTCCGGGATTTTAAAAGCGCACTTTCTCATTTCACTTTTGGAACGTAGACCGAAAAAACTCTTCCATTAATAGGGGTTACTAAAGAGGTAGAAGCATATCCTATGGACTTTGATTTACTAAACTTAGTTCCCTTATTTATTCTTTTGTACCCTTATTGCACCCTAAGACGGAAGATTGTTTTACAGAAACTTTAAACTCAACAAATATTATTCGAATGCACTTCATTATAATGTACAAGTTGCTGTCGCTGCCAATCTCATGGTAGACTATCGCTTTTAAGTCTCTCTTTGTTGTCCAACGTGCATACATTACCTGCTCCCCAGTGGCTAAGTACACCCTCAATAGCTGTAATAATTTATGTTCCTTGTGGCATTTGCATTTTACGATTTCACCCCGGTCATTTCACTTGGCAAACGTCAGAGCACGAAGCATGAATCTTGCACGTCCAAGCTCCGCTCAATCGTCGTGTAAATGAAATGCTAAAACTCGGTTGATCTTGCACAAAAACTTACGGTGCATGCCATTAAAATTTAAAGCCTATTTATGATAGTTTTGTTGCGTGTAAGACTCGCTTTTATGACCTCATGCGAAGTTTTAAGTGGACCAAGCCGGCGTTGGGTGGATGCAATATAGCTCGATAATCAGCCTCGTCTTGTCACCTAATTACGCCGGCGATGATGCTTAACGTTGTCATTAGAATTTTAGATAATCAATCGTTTATTCAAGAATGTTCTCCACTTTTACTGATAAGTAGCACGCTTGACCAGAGGCAGTATGTGAAACTAAGATTACAAGCACATAATAGAAGTGTTGCCAGAAATGAGGGTAACTGCTTCGCTTGTCCGGCAATCCGAGTCAAACATTGTAACATGGCAGAGTGTACATGTCTCGTTTACTTATATTTTTTCCTGTATATGCAAAACCCATGAAAAAGATGCATTAAACAGGATTATACTCACATAAATTATATAATCGGCGTACATCATTAGCATGTCGGGATCCTGCGTGTTGTGAAGAAGTGGTCGGACATGTACAGAAAATCGGACGACAATGGCGACAGTTTGGGTCCACACAAGGTTGTAAGAAATAACAGTAATTAAACTTTACACTACTTGTTTAACCGTACAAAACGACTTACTGAAAGTTTTTTCCAATGATATCATAATGTAGATATGAAATACGTATATTACATTCTACATATAGAAGTAAATGTATGTAGATATCTGTGTGCGTGTGTGTGAGCGTATGCATGCATACATACATATATATACATATATACATATTGTGTATATATATATATATATATATATATATTTATACACATATATATATATATATACATATATATATTTATATATTATATTTGTGTGTGTGTGTATATGTATGTATATATATATGTATGTATAAGTATATGTATGTATATATATATATATATATATATATATATATATATATATATATAAATGTATATATACACACATACGTGTGTATATATACATTTACATACATATATATACATATATATGTATATATATGTATATATATATACATATACACACACAAACACACAAATATAATATATAAATATATGTATGTATATATATATATGTATGAATATATATATACACAATATGTATATATGTATATATATGAATGTATGCATGCATGCGCTCACACACACACGCACGCACGCACGCACGCACGCGCACACACACACACACACACACGTATAACGCAAATATAGTTTAGATATACACGTTAAATGTTTTAAGTTTAAGCATGCTGTGGTGATCCATGAGAACAAAAGTACGAGTAGTTAATGTATATCCCATTAACGGCGGAGACATACATCGTCCACTTTATTTCTTTTTTTTTCTTTTTTTTCTTAGTTTTATCTTACGCATGTATACTCACTGTCTAGTGTTTCCTTTCCTTCTTTACAAGCGATTAAGACCAATTAGCAGGCCTAACTTGATCTCACCTGTTTACCCACGGGTATCATGATACCAGATTACAAGAAGACAAAGCCAAGACGACGCGCCAAGACATAACCAAAACCAAAACGACGCGCGTCGCCCGATTGCGCTCCTCTCCAGAGCCCACACCTCACACAGTGCCTTGGAAGTAGACTGTATCATGGCTATAGAAATGTAACATCCATACAAGATATCTACTACTACACTAACGTAGAGAGAGAATTGAATAAGAATGGAGGAAGATTGATTTAAAAAAGATAAACGTATAAATACATAAAAGCAAACGCATGAGTAACAATACAGCATTTCTCATTGCCTTTGGCAGCATACTTAACTGAACAAGTTGAGTTTAGAGATATGCTACATCGAGATCCATATAGGGGAATTTCGTTCAATGAATTTTGTTTGGTTTCTTTCTATGAACTTGTGAAAACTTACTCACAGATTACACTCCCATGTATGGTAGACTTACAGTGTACAAATCTAGCTGAACTAAAGTAGCCACACCATAATGAAGGTCTACAAGAAAAGACTAAATTCTCTCAAGAATCGGCGTATCGATTATGTGGCATTTGTCTTGGTAAAGGTGATGTGAATCATTATGATTTTTAAATCGCTAAACGTTTATTTTGAATCAAACAAAACTTTGCTTATTACCCACACAATTTTATAATTTTACCTTAACAATTTGCATACCAAGATGACGTTTATCTGGATTTTTTTTTATTTCCACACTGATATACCTGTAATTCATTTTCCGGTTGACCGTCGCATAGTTCCTATCTTAATTGGTGGTTTTCGAATCTGCTGTCAATGATAACGTAAGAAATGGGCACACTGGAGCAGTAGTATATCACTAATCGAAACCAATCCTCGCAGACCCTACCTTGAACCTGTTCTACATTGACGCCGTAATTGATGCATGTCTACCTATGACAAAGGGATTTCGCAGATTAATTTTCAATCTACATTTCCTTCCCTCCATTGCCTCCTTTATTTTCACCCCACTGCGTCACGATGTCGCATATTGGTGTCCCGCATCATGCATTTCGCCTTTTGTCTTGTACATCTGCAGGTGTCATGCAAGGCTTTGAATCCATTTGGGAAATAATTGGTTTTGATGCTTCTCTATTAGTTATTAGATAATGCTCGGGGACAGAAAGTTGACTGGAATGAAATGAAGAGATTAGGAGGTTGTACTAAAAAGAGACTACTGCTTGTACCTATGAAATAGACAGTGTTGGTTACTTTCTTTGCCACACTCATATACAAGAACAAACGAGTAAAACTAAATATAATTACTCAGGCACACAAAAAAGCACGAGCACTCAAAACATATATATTACACAGATTAACTTTGTGTTAATCTCAGGTTCAAAAGTATGATTCATTGTTGGAGAAGTTATTAAATATGGAGAAGGTATTAAATATGAATTTTCCAGAGGACACCCATTCAAGTATCCATTTCTTATAACTTGAATATTCATGCTAAATCTGTT
>NW_028234418.1:17920987-17923487 GCF_977035675.1 Penaeus japonicus
GCGATGCACACCCCGCTCAACTGTTTCGAGGCGATTATTTCAGTAGCACACTTGTATTTCCTTACTCTCGATATCGCACATATTTTTAGGTCTTGGTTTCACCTTTTAGATAAGGAAATTTGGGTTTTCTAGATTCAACTAAATTTGTCACGTAATACTATGAATATTGAATTTCGCATGACATTACATCTCCTCTTGTTTTCGGTAGGAGGTGTCTCACCGCCACCGTCCCCACCTACAGCGGCTTCTCCCGCGCCTACCATGGCTCCCGGACATGGCGGATCCAGTCCAGTCAGCGGTTTGGCCACCTTGCACCACGCCCTACATGGTCTACACAACCTACACAATTTGCACAATCTTCAGAATTTCCATAACCTCCAACAAAATCTACAGACCCAGATGGCAGCGCTAGCTGGTTTGCAGGGCGGCCTCGGTGTTCCTGGGGTTGGCTCTCTTCTCCACCCTCCTCTAGCACCTCAGCAACACCCCGGTGAGACATTTTCTCTTTTACCGACGTCGAAATGAGCACTTGTGCATAATCCAAATCTCTATCATTGCCATTCCAGCAACAAGCTTATGTTTCTCCTCATACCCCATCTCCTTGCTTGCTTGTTCCTTTCCAGTCAATTACGCATCACCTTTCTTTACCCTGAAACTTATCCTTCAAACTTGTTTCTCCAAAATCTCATCGTCCTCTTTTCTATTTTTTTCATTTTCCTCTTTTCTAGTTCCCTTTTCCATCCTCATTTTGCTTTTGATACTGACATTATTATGTTACTGCTACAATTTTGCTGTTGTTGATTTACTGCCAAAGCAATTGCTGTCCTTTTGCCACTACTGCTACTACTGTAACTGTTGATACTATTAGTATTATTACTACAATTATAGCTGCATTTACTACAATGACAACCTTTGTTATTTTTCACTTCCCCTCCCTCTCCACTCTTTCGCACCTCACCTTCGCTTCCCCCAAGGGCGTTGGCGTTCAGGGGAGCTGAACCGGGTTATCAAAGCAAGAATTGCATGTATAATGAATAACGAGACAGGTAATCGGAATATCAGTGGTTAATCAATGCAAATTGCACTTTTATGGCCTTGATTACCTGCTGAGTACATATAAAATATTATCCATGCCATGATGCGCATGTAATCACAATGTATATTACTGCTTAACATATTACTTTGCCCAATCATGGCCATAAAATATCTAATAATTAGTCCCTTCACGATAAGGGATTTTATATCACAATCATAAACTTATGACGCATCTAGTAATGTTTCCAGACATAGGATTATGTGAGTGTTTTTATCATCTTGCTTCTCTTTGTTTCTTACTTTTTCGCACCTGTTTTTCCAATGCCTTCCGTGCCAATATCTAGCCTCCTGTCTTATCTGGTATATCTTCACCTCATATTAATTCATTATGAAGTAATTTGTACCTCATCTCGCAATGCCATCATTCCTCACTCTTTTCTATGTCATCCTATATATTTTACTAATTATATTTAATATCCCCATCCTCTCTCTCTCTCTCTCTCTCTCTCTCTCTCTCTCTCTCTCTCTCTCTCTCTCTCTCTCTCTCTCTCTCTCTCTCTCTCTCTTTCTCTCTTGCTCAAGTAGGAATTATGGCGTCAGTACTGGATTGTTGTACTTTTTCCGTACCCCCTATGATATTTTAGAATGTTCTTTCGTTTTATGTTTTTTGACATTGCTATTTATCTTTTTATGCATCTACTTCTCTTTCTCTTGAACTTCTATTCTTTATGATATATATCTTTAAAAGCACCTGCGGCACCTTCACCGGCTGGCATCAATCCCGCGCCACCTCCTGCTAACGGCAACAACGCTTCTGCAGTACCGCAAATGGTACTCACTTCCGGCCATGTGACACAAGGAGTTCAGGGTGCCCAGCTTCTCATACCTACCTCCCAGGGTCAGTAAGAATCATCACTATGGCTTCTGTTTTCATTACTACTTTTCCAGGCGACCCGATTTATCAGCATCATATTTACAAAAAAAGCATACATCCCGAACATAACACTAATCTATGTACATACCTCCTCTGCTATATTTACATTACCACCTCGACCACCACTCATTTCACAGCCAATAATCAATATACCACCTGCAATAGAACCATTTAACTACAATAAGTCGGCTGCGACAAATAAGTTCGCTGAACAGTATTGAAACAGGACGTCACCAGCTCACGTCACGCATGAGCATCCGGCCATAAACATACTTGATAGAATTCATAGCGCTGAAAAGCAGCGGTTGTTGTAACTGTCCAGGGTGATAAACATATACTGAATCGAGATAAGAAAAATCCTTCATTTTCTAATACATTGCCACCTTAAAAAATATTTGTCATGCAGCAATGAAAAACAATTCTTTAATCTCATAGTAAGGAATACCTTACGACCAACCAAAACATGTTACGGGCCTATTCAAAATGTGGTTGATCATTGACATCAACTAAGAACAACCGGCAGTGGCTTAA
>NW_028234418.1:17965987-17970987 GCF_977035675.1 Penaeus japonicus
GGCCTGTGCCGCTCTAACCCATGGTTGTTTGTGCTGTTTGTATCTATGTCACGTAAAGTTAGGAAGACATGCTATCCATCACACCCACCTTGGCTTACGCTGGCTGCTCATGTTCGAATGTGTGTGTCCACTTCCTTCATAAACCCTTACATTTATATGATAATTACCTGGAATGGTGGCTAGATTACTGCTAAGAAAATAGATAATTAAAGAAAATGGAAAGAAGAAATGTTCAATGTTACATGAGGATATCGCGTGTGTCACAACTTCCCTTAGCAGTCTTCTTTAATTTTATAATTTTTGAAATGTGTTATATCGCCATGTAATTTATGGTGAACATAAATGGGTAATTAAAACAAATAATGTAGAAAAAATAACTAGAGAGAGGGGGTATTTAGAGAAAATATAGAGGTGAGGGAATTAAAATGTGTAGCTTCACTTTGGTGACAACATTAAGAACCGAGCTTGAAAAAAATACTCCTATACTCATTTCCTTCAGTGTAGGAGAGACGAAATATGTTCTAATTACTAATTACAGTATGTTATGAATGCATGCCTTACATCACGTTTTTGAAACAATTTTCATATATCCATACGCAGAACCTGAGTGCTGTTTTCACCTAGTCATAACTGCAAATATATGTTATTCATTATTACTTGAGAGAGAGAGAGTGAGTGAGTGAGTGAGTGAGTGAGTGAGTGAGTGAGTGAGTGAGTGAGTGAGTGAGTGAGTGAGTGAGTGAGTGAGTGAGAGAGAGAGAGAGAGAGAGAGAGAGAGAGAGAGAGAGAGAGAGAGAGAGGAAAAGAAACAGAGAGGGATAAAGAAAAAGTGAGACAGAGAGACAGGGAGAGAGAGAGAGAAGGATGAAGAGAGACAGAGAAAGAGAGAGGAAGGGAGACAGAGAGAGAAAGAAGGAGGAAGGGAGCAGACAGAGAGAGAGAGAAGGAGGAAGGAAGACAGAGAAAGAGAGGTGAAGGGACGCAGAGATAGAGAAAGAGGAAGGGAGGCAGAGACAAAGAGGAAGGGAGGCAGAGAGAGAGAGAGAGAGAGAGAGAGAGAGAGAGAGAGAGAGAGAGAGAGAGAGAGAGAGAGAGAGAGAGAGAGAGAGAGAGAAAGAAAGAGAGAGAGAGAGAGAGGAAGAAAGAGAACGAGAGAGAGAGGAAGAAAGAGAATGAGAGAGAGAGGAAGAAAGAGAATGAGAGAGAGAGGAAGAAAGAGAATGAGAGAGAGAGGAAGAAAGAGAATGGGAGAATGAGAGAGAGAGAGAGAGAGAGAATGAAAGAGAGAGAGAGAGAGAGAGAGAGAGAGAGAGAGAGAGAGAGAGAGAGAGAGAGAGAGAGAGAGAGAGAGAGAGAGAGAAGGGAGAGAGAGAGAGAGAAGAGAGAGAAAGAAGAGAGAGAGAGAGAAGAGAGAGAAGGGAGAGAAGGGAGAGACAGAGAGAGAAAAAGGAGAGAGAGAGAGAGAGAGAGAGAGAGAGAGAGAGAGAGAGAGAGAGAGAGAGAGAGAGAGAGAGAGAGAGAGAGAGAGAGAGAGAGAGAGAGAGAGAGAGAGAGAGAGAGAGAAAGAGAGGAAGAGAGAGAGAGGAAGAGAGAGAGAAAGAGAGGAAGAGAAAGAGAGGAAGAGAGAGAGAGAAAGAAAGGAAGAGAGAGAGGAAGAGACAGAGGAAGACATACACAGAGAGAGAGAGAGAGAGAGAGAGAGAGAGAGAGAGAGAGAGAGAGAGAGAGAGAGAGAGAGAGAGAGAGAGAGAGAGAGAGAGAGAGAGAGAGAGAGAGAGATAGGTACACATATAAATAGATAGATAGATACAGATAATGAGAGGAAGGGAGACGGAGTGAGAGAAGGAAGAAGGGAAACGGAGAGAGAGAGATAGATAGATAGAGATAGATAGATAGAGATAGATAGATAGAGGTAGATAGATAGATAGATAGAGATAGATAGATAGAGATAGATAGATAGAGATAGATAGAGATAGATAGAGATAGATAGATAGATAGAGATAGATAGATAGAGATAGATAGATAGATAGATAGATAGATAGATAGATAGATAGATAGAGATAGATAGAGGGAGATAGATAGAGAGAGAGAGAGAGAGAGAGAGAGAGAGAGAGAGAGAGAGAGAGAGAGAGAGAGAGAGAGAGAGAGAGAGAGAGAGAGAGAGAGAGAGAGAGAGAGAGAGAGAGAGAGAGAGAATGAGTGAGAGAGAGAGAGAGAGAGAGAGAGTTGGGGGGGGGGGTATCTTTATTTTAATAACGGGAGGATCCTCATGTTTGATTGAAAGGGAAAGGTATTGCACCAGTGCAGATTAATGATCAGTACAATAGACATGAACTTTCCGCAAGTCAATGATATAGGGCCCATGACAGGACGCGTGACTGTCAGAGCAGATGTTCAAAAGCAGTTATATGTGAATCCAACTGCGTCTTTACACGTTTTAGTGCCAGAATTCTCAAATCCTGTAATAAGACCGTCTGACTGGTTTCCCAATGTTAAACTCTTTATGATCATCTGACCGAACACCTATGTAGTCTTTGCAGCTAGATATATATTATGGAACTGAAGGAAGAATTACGTTCATCCTGATTAATAATGTCGAGTGAAACATTGTTATATTAGATTAGATTTTTCTTTTGCACACACATTTATTCTTATATCTATAGACACACATGCGCTTACACACACACGCGCACACACACACACACACACACACACACACACACACACACACACACACACACACACACACACACACACACACACACACACACACACACACACACACACACACATATATACATACGTGCGCGCGCGTTTTCAGTAAACACTTCGGGTTTATTTGTTCATATTCTGTGATATTTATTTTGTGCCAATTATTAAAGTCGTTAAGGTGAACGTGATGCTTTGGAGAATTCTTGCCGCAGCCCCGTAGACGCTTATGTAAGTTGCAGTGTAGCCAAGGTCACTGGGTCCTTGGTGGCCTGTTTATGCATCTAATATTGTACAGTTGGTGTGTGTATATGTACTTTTTTCTTATGTCTAAGACATAGTGCTGCATTTGAAAATCAAAAATGAAGCTACTTGTACCGAGAAAAAAGGAGAAAAATAGTGATATTCTAAATATTCCGGGAGATATTTTCTATTTGAATTTTTTATTCTAGTTTCCATTCCAGTTTCTTTACTATCTGGTATAGAAATATTTGTCCATCGAATACACATTCTAGCGAATCTCTCATTCAGTCAGATTAACAATATATATCTTGTTTACCACCCTGATACCACTAATTCTTCACTTCGGTGTCGCACGTTCAGCCCCATGGCTCATCCAATATGAAGATGAGTTCATTGTACCCCTAGAGTCCACCTTGTTTTCCAGGAGTAAATGTACTGCATTTTATTGTTTATATCCTATTAACTAAATCAAAACCGTGATGAGTTAATACTGATCAATATTTGGTTATATCTTGACTGGAATACCACAGAAAGAATGATAAGTAAACCATGATAAAAACGAAAAATCACTGTCTTCTACTTCCTAACCGGATAATTCCGCAGCGCTCCGCCACAGCCATCGTGACTTGAGCATATGAGATGGCCTCTGGACTATATTCAGTGTTCCTAATGCAATGTTTTATTATTAATTCTTTTTTGTGAAGATGGAATTTCAGATTGGCCAATGGTATCGCTTACGCTCCATCAGCTTAATAGTGTGATCCTTGTGATATAAGACTTTTGGGTTAACCATTAAGTATACCGAGTGAAGAAGCGGTAATATTAGTGTGGTAATGAGCTAGTTGGGATATTACACCCGCGGTTTGATGAGGATACCCGCGTCGTATCGCTGGTCTTACTAATCTGGCGTGGCCGATCATCCTAGATAGACGTGCTACCGAGCTTGTAAATTGCGTACACGTCAAATCGTTGTTGTACGGTACTGAACATCGACATTCCTGCTGCTTATGGTGGTTTGGATCTCGGTTTCCTAGGTGATAGATCTGTAGATGTTAACAAATTTTACCACATACACTGCTTTCTGCTGCACCAGATAAGTTTATGGTAAGGCTACTCCAAAGGATGAAATTCAGTGTTTAACAAAGAACATCGCTATATAGGCTTACGGATTGTTTTATAGACAATTCATAGATTAACCACAGATCAACGTTCCTTCAGGGTATACTACGACCACCGCCCGTGGCACTGCGTGATGAACGGCATGTTAGATTAGCATGTACAGAAAGCACTAATTTATTAAGCGTCTTTTTTCAGTCAACACGAAGAATCACTTGAGGTAATTTGTTAAGGAAGAAGTGGATTCGCTTCGTATATATGGAAGTTACAAACTTCCCAACATTGTACAAATATTTATAAGGCTGACAAATAACATTCCTAGCTCTGTTTGGGTACACACTTCTGCCAGTTTCTGAAATTGTTTGACTATACTATATTTTTTCAATCCTTTGAAACCCGTCGTACATATTTAGAGAATAAAAGTAACTGAGATCCTATTATTAGAACTCTTAAGTGCAGTTGTGTGATACTTCCCAAACAGGTCTGGTCCTAGACAGATACTCACGGTTTTCATACTTTATGTTAATATCTTCCACGTCAGTATACCTGTATTCCAGTGATGACGACTTCACAATTCCCGTTTTTTATTTCGACCCAACCAACACCAGTTTTATTACCCAAACAACGATAAATGTACCCCATTTTCTGTAAAATAACTTTTTTCATTAAGTTAAGACAACCCTTTCTTATCCAAGTGTATTGGTAACCAATCTTCTTGAGGCATATTTGACATAGGCTCACTCGTCCTTCTTGACAATAAACTCTTGTGATCATTACTGAAGTGAATAATTACACGAGTTGTTAACATGTACCCAGGACAATAAGATTTCCTTTTTGTCGATTTAATTGCTCTATGTGGAGAGAACATTTACATCTGTGAGTATAAAATGACAAGTTCCTAACATCGCAAAGTAAGTGCCCAACAGATCTGC
>NW_028234418.1:17993487-18003487 GCF_977035675.1 Penaeus japonicus
AAACTATTTACAACTTGCTTACAGGAAGTATTCAAGAAGTTAGATTGGAAGGAGAAAGAGATCAAAATACGAGATGAACACTTAAGCAATCTAAGATTTGCAGATGACATTGTTCTTTTCGGCGAGTCAAGAAATGAATTACAACAATTACTAAGCGATTTGAATAGAGAAAGTCTGAAGATTGGTTTTAAAATGAACATGGAAAAGACTAAAGTCATTATTCAACAGCCGAACCCCAGTTGAGCAAATACAAATACAGGGCGAGGTACTAGAAGCAGTAAACGAGTATGTATACCTAGGGCAACTCATCCAGAGGAACACATCCTGCGAAACCGAGATAAAACGGCGAATCAGGCTAAGTAATATATTACGAGGTCGTCTGCCACTATGTCTAAAGAGAAATGTTATTGACCAATATCATCCCCGTCATAGCATATGGGCCAGAAACATGGACTACGACCAAAGTACTTCAAAGGAAATTAGTAAAAAAGAATGGAAAGGCTTATGATAGGAGTTAGCTTAAGAGACAGGAAAGGAGCTACATGGATCAGGCAACAAACAAAAGTAAGGATATCTGAAGAGTGGGCAGGACATATATATCGGAGACAGGACAACAGGTGGACAAAGACAAAAACAGAATGGGAAATACAAGACACAAAGAGACCAAGGGCAAGACCAAATATAAGATGGAGGGATGTTATAACGAATTTCGCAGGAGTAAACTAGAATCAGATGACACAAGACCAGAATGTCTGGAAAAGATAGAGAGAGTCCTATGTCCTGCAGTGCAATGATACAGGCTGACGATAATAATGATATACATATACACATTTATTTATATGTCTATATATTCATTCATATATATATATATATATATATATATATATATATATATTTTATTATATTATTATATATTTTAATATATGTATTAGGTTATATATTATATTTTATATATATATATAATATTATTATATATAAATAAAAATATATATACAAATATATATTATTTTATTACACACTATATATATATATATATATATATATATATATTTTATATATATATAGTATATACATTATATATGATCGTTTCGTTATCAGAAAAGGTCTCTAACGTGTATTTTAAGCATTTTTGGCATTTTTTCAAGATCGGTCATTTTTTTTTTTCTTGCACCTTTTTTCTCGCAATTGATTTTTCCCTTAATATAACAAAAATCAGTGCATTGAACTGTAATCCGTTTCGTTATAAAAAGAATGGCTCTAACGTGTAATTTTAAGCATTTTTGGATTTTTTTCAATATCGTCTTTTTTTTTTCTTGCACACCTTTTTTCTCGCAATTGATTTTTCCTTTAATATAGCAAAAATCAGTGCATTGAACTGTAATGCGGTCCGTTTCGTTATCAGAATGAGCTCTAACGTGTATTTTAAGCATTTTTTTTTGTGCGATTTTTTCAGGTAATCGGCTCATTTTTTTTTCTTGCAACCTTTTTAATCTCGCAATTGATTTTTCCTTTAATATAACAAAAATCAGTGCAATCGAAAACTGTAATCCGTTTCGTTATCAGAATGGCTTCTAAACGTGTATTTAAGCATTTTTAGGGATCTTTTTTCAGGATCGTCATTTTTTTTTATTTTTTTTTCTTGCACCTTTTTTTTCTCGCAGTTGATTTTTCCCTTTAATATATGCAAATAATCAGTGCATTGAACTGTAATCCGTGTCTCGTTATCAGAATGGCTCTAACGTGTATTTTAAGCATTTTTTTTTTTTTTTGGGATCGTCATTTTTTTTTTCTCGCACCTTTTTTTCTCGCAAATTTGATTTTTCCTTTAATATAACAAAAATCAGTGCATTAGACTGTAATCCGTTCGTTTATCAGAATGGCTCTAACGTGAGTTTAAATCAATTTTTTTATTTTTGTATTTTTTCCAGGATCGTCTCAACCAAATATTTTTTTTTAACTATAGCAACCTTTTTTTCCTCCCGCCCAGCTATTGATTTTCCTACCCCTTAATATATCCAAAATCAGTGCATTGAACTGTAATCTGTTTCGTTATCAGAATGCTTCCTAAGTGTATTTTAAAGCATTTTTTGGCATTTTTTCAGGTCGTCATTTTTATCTTTTTTTTGTATTTTTCTTTTTTAACTGTATCAGTTTCGTTATCATTAAGGCTCTAACGTGTATTTTAAGCATTGTTGGCCTTTTTTCAGGATCGTCAATTTTTTTTTTCGTTGACCTTTTTTCTCGCAATTGATTTTTCCTTTAATATAGCAAACATAAAATCAGTGCATTGGAACTGTAATCCGTTTCGTTATCAGAATAGGCCTCTAACGTGTATATTACGCATTTTTGGCATTTTTTCAGGATCTTCAATATTTTTATTTCTTGCAACTTTTTTCTCGCAAATGATATACCTTATAAATTGCAAAAAAATCAGTAGCATTGAACTGTATCTGTTTCTATATCAGAATGGCATAAAATGTGTTTTTTAAGATTTTTGGCATTTTTTCAGGATCGGCATTTTTTTATTACTAGACCTTTAATCTTGCAAATTGATTTTTCCTTTAATTCGCAAAAAACAGATCATTGAACAGAAATTCGTTTCTTTATCGGAATAAATACCCCCAAAAAAAATTTTATTTATTTTTTTTTTTTCGCTTAACGTGTATTTAAGCATTTTTGGCATTTTTTTTCAGGATCGTCAATTTTTTTTCTTGCACCTTTTTTTCGCATTGTTTTTCCTTTAATATAACAAAAATCAGTGCATTGAACTGAATCGTTTCGGATTCAGAATGGCTCTAACGTGTATTTTAAGCATTTTTGGCTTTTTTTTTTGGGTCTTTATTTTTTTTTTTTCTTGACCTTGTTTTCTCGCAATTGATTTTTCCTATAATATAGCAAAATCCGTGATTGAAACTGTATCCGTTCGTTATAGACTGGCTCTAACGTGTTTTTAAGCATTTTTGGCATTTTGTTCAGGATCGTCAATTTTTTTTTGCACCTTTTTTCTCGCAATTGATTTTTTCTTAAATACAAAAATCAGAGCATTGAACTGTATCTCTTACGTTATCAGAATGGTTATCGTGTATTTAAGCATTTTTGGCATTTTGTCAGGATCGTCTTTTTTTTTTTCTTTCTAGCACGTTTTTTCTCGCAATTGATATTTCCTTTAATATAACAAAAATCAGTGAAATTAACTGTAATCCTTTTCGTTATCAGAATGGCCCTAACGTGTATTTTAAGCATTTTGGCTTTTTTTCATGATCGTCATTTTATTTCTTGCACCTTTTTTTCGCAATTTATTTTACTATAATATAACAAAAACGTGAAATGAACAGATAACCGTTTCGTTATCGAATGGCTATAACGTGTATTTAAAGCATTTTTGTTTTTTTCAGGTATCGTCATTTTTTTTTCTTGGCACCTTTTTTTTTGCAATTGATTTTTCCTTAATCTAACAAAAAATCAGTTAAATTGAAACTGTAAACCGTTTAGTTATAAGAATGGATCTCACGTGTATTTTAAGGCTTTTGGCTTTTTAATCAGGGTCGTTATTTTTTTTTTTTCTTGCACCTCTTTTTTCGCAAATTATTTATCTTTATATAACAAAAATCAGTGATTGACTGTATTTGTTTCGTTACAGAAAGGCTCTAACGTGTATTTTAAATCATTTTTAGTCTTTTTTTTTCAGGTCTTCATTTTATTTTTTATTTCTTGCACCTTTTTTATCGCAATTGGAGGGGTTTTTCCTTATATGTTGCAAAATCAGTGCAGAGAACTGTAATCTGTTACGTTATCAGACTGGCTTATAACGTGTATTTAAGGCCATTTTTGGCTTTTTCAGGATCGTCATTTTTTTTTCTTGCACCTTTTATCTCGCAATAGATTTTTCCTATATTATAACAAAAAATCAGTGAATTGAACTGTAACCGTTCGTTATCAGAATGGCTCTAGTGTATTTTTAAGCATTTTTGGCATTTATTCAGGATCGTCATTTTTTAATTCGTTTTTTCTTTTTCTCTGCACTTTTTTCTCGCAATTGATTTTTCCTTTTGATTATAACAAAAAGCAGTGAATTGAACATTAATCCGTATTCGTTATCATATGGGGGGGGTGGTCTCTCTAACGATGGTTATTTTAAGCCATTTTAGGCTTTTTTCAAGGATCGTCATTTTTTTTTTCTTCTGGCACCTTTTTTCTCGCAATTGCGATTTTTCCTTTTAAATATAACACAAAATCAGTGAAACTGAACTGTAATATTTATCCGTTTCGATTATCAGATGGCTCCTAACGTGTATTTTATAAAGCATTTTTGGCATTTTTTTCAGGATCGTCATTTTTTTTTTCTTGCACCATCTATTTTCTCGCAATTATTTTTTCTTTTAATAAAACAAAAATCAGTGAATTGAACTGTCATCCGTTTCGTTATCAGAATGGCTCTAACGTGTATTTTAAGCATTGTGGCATTTTTATATCAGGACGATTTTTTTTTTTTTTTCTCTGCAATTTAACTTGCACTTTTTTCTAGCATTGATTTTTCCTTTACATATAAAAATTAATCAGTGAACTGAACTGTAATCCGTTTCGTTATCATAGAAATGGCCTAAACGTGTATTTTAAGCATTTTTGGCACATTTTTTCAGGATCATCTAGTGTCATTTTTTTTCTTGCACTCTTTTTTCTCGCAATTGATTTTTCCTTAATATATAACAAAATTCAGTTAAATGAACTGTAATCCGTTTCGATATCAGAATAGGTCTCTAAACAGATCTCGGTATTTTTAAAGCATTTCAATTTTTTTTTTTTTCAGGAATCGTCATTTTTTTTTTTTTACATTTGTCAAAAATCAAATGCGAAAAAAAGTGCAAGAAAAAAAAAAATTTCCCTCGCTATCCTGATTTTTCCGTTGCCAATAGAACAATAAATCAGTGCATTGCATGAAATAACGTAAGAGCGTTTCAGATAACGAAAATTGCTTCCTACAACGTGTATTTTAACTGCATTTTTGGCGTTGTTTTTTCAAGGATCGTCATTTTTTTGTTTTCTTGCAACCTTTTTTCTCGAAATTGAAATGTTACGATCCTGAGAAAAAAAAATTAACAAAAATGCAGAGAATTGAACGTTAGAGCCGTGTTTCTGTTAACGATGGGCTCTAACGGATTACAGTTCAATTCACTGATTTTTGTTATATTAAAGGAAAAATCAATGACACGAAAAAAAGCGAAAGAAAAAAAAAAGCAACGATCCTGAAAAAAGCAAAAATGCTAAAAATACACGTTAGAGCCATTCTGATAACGAAACGGATTACAGTTCAATTCACTGATTTTTGTTATATTAAAGGAAAATTGCGAAAAAAAGGTGCAAGAAAAAAAAAAAAATGACGATCCTGAAAAAAAAAACAAAAATGCTTAAAATACACGTTAGAGCCATTCGATTACAGTTCAATTCACTGATTTTTGTTATATTAAAGGAAAAATCAATTGCGAAAAAAAGGTGCAAGAAAAAAAAAATGACGATCCTGAAAAAAAGCCAAAAATGCTTAAAATACACGTTTGAGCCATTCTGATAACGAAACGGATTACAGTTCAATTCACTGATTTTTGTTATATTAAAGGAAAAATCAATTGCGAAAAAAGGTGCAAGAAAAAAAAAAATGACGATCCTGAAAAAAAGCCAAAAATGCTTAAAATACACGTTAGAGCCATTCTGATAACGAAACGGATTACAGTTCAATTCACTGATTTTTGTTATATTAAAGGAAAAATCAATTGCGAAAAAAAGGTGCAAGAAAAAAAAATGACGATCCTGAAAAAATGCCAAAAATGCTTAAAATACACGTTAGAGCCATTCTGATAACGAAACGGATTACAGTTCAATTCACTGATTTTTGTTATATTAAAGGAAAAATCAATTGCGAAAAAAAGGTGCAAGAAAAAAAATGACGATCCTGAAAAAAGCCAAAAACGCTTAAAATACACGTTAGAGCCATTCTGATAACGAAACGGATTACAGTTCAATTCACTGATTTTTGTTATATTAAAGGAAAAATCAATTGCGAAAAAAAAGGTGCAAGAAAAAAAAAAATGACGATCCTGAAAAAAAGCCAAAAACGCTTAAAATACACGTTAGAGCCATTTTGATAACGAAACGGATTACAGTTCAATTCACTGATTTTTGTTATATTAAAGGGAAAATCAATTGCGAAAAAAAGGTGCAAGAAAAAAAAAAATGACGATCCTGAAAAAAAGCCAAAAACGCTTAAAATACACGTTAGAGCCATTCTGATAACGAAACGGATTACAGTTCAATTCACTGATTTTTGTTATATTAAAGGAAAAATCAATTGCGAAAAAAAAGGTGCAAGAAAAAAAAAAATGACGATCCTGAAAAAAAGCCAAAAATGCTTAAAATACACGTTTGAGCCATTCTGATAACGAAACGGATTACAGTTCAATTCACTGATTTTTGTTATATTAAAGGAAAAATCAATTGCGAAAAAAAGGTGCAAGAGAAAAAAAAATGACGATCCTGAAAAAAAGCCAAAAATGCTTCAAATACACGTTAGAGCCATTCTGATAACGAAACGGATTACAGTTCAATTCACTGATTTTTGTTATATTAAAGGAAAAATCAATTGCGAAAAAAAGGTGCAAGAAAAAAAAATGACGATCCTGAAAAAAAGCCAAAAATGCTTAAAATACACGTTAGAGCCATTCTGATAACGAAACGGATTACAGTTCAATTCACTGATTTTTGTTATATTAAAGGAAAAATCAATTGCGAAAAAAAGGTGCAAGAAAAAAAAAATGACGATCCTGAAAAAAAAGCCAAAAATGCTTAAAATACACGTTAGAGCCATTCTGATAACGAAACGGATTACAGTTCAATTCACTGATTTTTGTTATATTAAAGGAAAAATCAATTGCGAAAAAAAGGTGCAAGAAAAAAAAAATGACGATCCTGAAAAAAAGCCAAAAATGCTTAAAATACACGTTAGAGCCATTCTGATAACGAAACGGATTACAGTTCAATTCACTGATTTTTGTTATATTAAAGGAAAAATCAATTGCGAAAAAAAAGGTGCAAGAAAAAAAAATGACGATCCTGAAAAAAAAGCCAAAAATGCTTAAAATACACGTTAGAGCCATTCTGATAACGAAACGGATTACAGTTCAATTCACTGATTTTTGTTATATTAAAGGAAAAATCAATTGCGAAAAAAAAGGTGCAAGAAAAAAAAAATGACGATCCTGAAAAAAAAGCCAAAAATGCTTAAAATACACGTTAGAGCCATTCTGATAACGAAACGGATTACAGTTCAATTCACTGATTTTTGTTATATTAAAGGAAAAATCAATTGCGAAAAAAAAGGTGCAAGAAAAAAAAATGACGATCCTGAAAAAAAGCCAAAAATGCTTAAAATACACGTTAGAGCCATTCTGATAACGAAACGGATTACAGTTCAATTCACTGATTTTTGTTATATTAAAGGAAAAATCAATTGCGAAAAAAAGGTGCAAGAAAAAAAAATGACGATCCTGAAAAAAAGCCAAAAATGCTTAAAATACACGTTAGAGCCATTCTGATAACGAAACGGATTACAGTTCAATTCACTGATTTTTGTTATATTAAAGGAAAAATCAATTGCGAAAAAAAGGTGCAAGAAAAAAAAAATGACGATCCTGAAAAAAAGCCAAAAATGCTTAAAATACACGTTAGAGCCATTCTGATAACGAAACGGATTACAGTTCAATTCACTGATTTTTTTATATTAAAGGAAAAATCAATTGCGAAAAAAAAGTGGAAGAAAAAAAAATGACGATCCTGAAAAAAAACCAAAAATGCTTAAAATACACGTTAGAGCCATTCTGATAACGAAACGGATTACAGTTCAATTCACTGATTTTTGTTATATTAAAGGAAAAATCAATTGCGAAAAAAAGTGCAAGAAAAAAAAATGACGATCCTGAAAAAAAACCAAAAATGCTTAAAATACACGTTAGAGCCATTCTGATAACGAAACGGATTACAGTTCAATTCACTGATTTTTGTTATATTAAAGGAAAAATCAATTGCGAAAAAAAAGGTGCAAGAAAAAAAAATGACGATCCTGAAAAAAACCAAAAATGCTTAAAATACACGTTAGAGCCATTCTGATAACGAAACGGATTACAGTTCAATTCACTGATTTTTGTTATATTAAAGGAAAAATCAATTGCGAAAAAAAGGTGCAAGAAAAAAAAATGACGATCCTGAAAAAAAGCCAAAAATGCTTAAAATACACGTTAGAGCCATTCTGATAACGAAACGGATTACAGTTCAATTCACTGATTTTTGTTATATTAAAGGAAAAATCAATTGCGAAAAAAAGGTGCAAGAAAAAAAAATGACGATCCTGAAAAAAAGCCAAAAATGCTTAAAATACACGTTAGAGCCATTCTGATAACGAAACGGATTACAGTTCAATTCACTGATTTTTGTTATATTAAAGGAAAAATCAATTGCGAAAAAAAGGTGCAAGAAAAAAAAATGACGATCCTGAAAAAAAGCCAAAAATGCTTAAAATACATGTTAGAGCCATTCTGATAACGAAACGGATTACAGTTCAATTCACTGATTTTTGTTATATTAAAGGAAAAATCAATTGAGCCTAGTTTTTAAGTTAGCCTAGCCAAGGAGACTCCCCTTTTTTCAAGCCACTTTGTGGCAGATACTTATCTGCCACAAACACAGTTTTCCTCATATATGTATGCAACAAAAGCTAACTGATGGATCTGACCTAACCTAACCTATTTATTTTTTGCCCTAGCCAGGGGGGCCTCTGCCCCCCCCCCCTGGCTTTGGCCCGACAATGGGCCTTATGACATAAATGAAGTTCAGGGATTTTAAATCACAGTGTTATTTTATTGTGCTATGAGTAAGGAGTGAATGATGATTAATTACTATATATAATTACTATAATTATCATACCATTAAGCAAACCTAACATCTAAAACCTAGATGGCACCACTTTCTTCTAGCACCAGCAGAAGAGAGAGCCTTGAATGGCATCCATCCACAGTATCTATAGGCACTATCTTTAGAGAGCGATGGCACACAGCAAGTTGATGACCTCTTGGTCTAAAGTACCGCCGATGAAGGATGTACAAGCAGAACGAGAAGAGGAAGGTGACTCGACCCATACCCAGTGTCTAAAATGTGCTCCTGTGCCAATATGGATGCCTTTCACTGTGGCACTCACACTCACAAGCACAAATTTCATTCCTCTTCCCTACCTCTTCATGTAATATTCATTGTAGGTGGTTATATGTTTCATATTCATTCATGACAGCACAAAAATACAAAAAAATAAAGTTGCTTTATGCCCTCCCATAAAATAGCAATACTTCTATCACACTGAGTGTAAAGAAAATAATGAGCTGATATGGATCATATACTACAATTTTGTCAACTGCAGTATTGATAAAGCCTGTTACATGGCACATATAAGTCTCTAAATACAATAAAACACACACACACACAAAAATAGCTCTAGTTTCATAATGAGTGACTGTAATAGAGTGGCAAGATTCAAATTATGTTGCTTCAAGCTACCTCGCTCTGAAATAAAACCCTGGGCAAGCGTATCTATCCTCTATCCACAATGGGTTAATGCACTTGGTAGCCATATCTTTACTGATTTTGGAATTCGAACGAGGACCCATACTCACCACTGAAATGTCTGTGATTGGTTGATAAATTTGTCGATTAGATCAATTGTTCTCTAATTGGTGCTATTATTGTCACGTGACATCATTGCCTATTGGCAATCTTTTATTGTATTTCTGCAGGTGAGGTCAGCGCATGCCCCGACTAGATATTTTTCAGTTTTCAGTTCGTCAGTGCAGTGGAAACATCTCATTTTGCTCATTTTAAAATAAATTTGGTAAATTTTCCGAACAACGCCGCGTCGCTAAATACCACAAAAGTGGTATCGATGGATTCCTCTCAACCTCTCCTATTC
>NW_028234418.1:18010987-18015987 GCF_977035675.1 Penaeus japonicus
TTGTTGTTCTTTACACTAATTACTCTAAATGGACCTTCAAATCTAGGAGCAAGCTTTGACTTAATATTGAGTGGTTGGTTGACTTTCCTAAATACTAATGCTCCAACTTCAATGTCCTTGTGGCGGGCCACTTTGTGTTGAAATGACAGTATTTTATCTCTGGAATTAGTCAAATGCTTCTTTGTGATCTGAAAGATGGACTTGTTTCTATTTAGAAGATATTCAGCATAATTATCATTATATGAAGGAACTTGACTTTCATCAAAGAGGTCATAGGGTAGTCTTTTATCCATTCCATATAAAAGAAAATGTGGGGTATCACCTAAGGAAGAATGGAATGTACTATTAATACAAGACTGGACTGTCAATAGTGATTCATCCCATGTGTCCGATGTCGCATCAACGAGCGATCTCATTAATGAGAGGATGGAGGAATTGAGCCTTTCTGTAATACCATTACTTTGTGGGCGGTAAGGGAGAATGTTAACACGAGTTACATTCATGATATCACATAGCTTATCCATGACTTTGTTATGAAATTCAGTCCCGTTATCAGTTGAAAAATACATGGGGGCTGAATGTCTATGACAGAAGTCGTGAAAAGCATGTGCAACAACAATTGCTGTTTTGTTGGGCACGGGGACGAGTTCACAAAAACGGGTGAAGTTATCAATGAAAACTAAAATATAACGATTACCATTGCGAGAAGGTAGAAAACCTGACAGTGTGTCGCAAGAGACTTTCTGGAAAGGAAAGTCTGGAATGTCATATTTCAATGCAGGGGCTGGGTCGTTGGTATTTCCCTTGTAATATGGGCATTGCTTACAAGAGTGAACATGCTTAGCAACTTTGCTAATAAGGTGTGGGAAGAAGAAGCGTTGCTGAGCTAAGTGAATTGCCTTATACTTACCACAGTGTGCAGCTTCTTTCGACTCATGGAAAAGAGGAAGGATTCGACCTTCAAGGGATTCAGGAATAACTACAAGCTTACGAGATGCCTTAAGCTTTCTTGTCCTATATCTAGACTTGTAGCAAAGTAGACCGTTAGCATCGAGGTAAAGTTGATTTACTCGAACATGTCTGCTAGGGGGAGGTCTTTCATTCCTTTCTAAAGCTTGAATTAAGGGGCCGTACAGATTATCATTACGTTGCGCTATCCGAATCTCGTCCTCCGTGGGTGGGTCCATGGGAGGTACGGCTGGGGCAGCCAAGACCGGGGCGGTAATAGAATGAATTGGGTCGGAACGGCGACCATTAACATGTGCAGACCGGATCTCGTCCTCCGAAGGATCCTCAACGGTAGGAGCGGCAGTATTTGCCAAGATCGGTGCAATGTCAGAGAATTTCACCTTGCGGGAGGCAAAGGTGGGCGAGGAGCTAGATTCAGGCAGGTTGTGAGCGTCAGAGAGAGGAGCGCGTGATAGCGCGTCGGCAACAACATTTTGTTTTCCGGGTAAATAAACAATGGTGACGTCAAACTCTGCAAGAATTTCAATTGCGCGGGCGCGTCGTCCATGAGGGTCCCTACCCTTAAATATGGACGTGAGGGGGGAATGATCAGTGTGCACTTCTATCTGATATCCCAAGATTAGCTCTCGAAAATGACGGAGGGCCCATGTGATACTGAGAAGTTCACGGTCCGTCGTGTGATAGCGTTTTTCCGCTGAATTGAGGGCGCGACTTGCAAAAGCAATGGGCTGTGTTTTTCCAGAATGGCCATGTTTCTGGTGGAGTACTGCTCCGAGCCCGAGGTTTGAGGCATCAGTGGTGAGGACAAAAGGCAAACTGAAATCGGGGAAGGCTAAGAGTGGAGCCTTAATTAGTCGCGATTTAAGAGTTGTAAATGCGGCTTTTTCCTCGTCTGTCCACTGCCAAGTAGTATCCTTTTTAAGGAGATGGTTAAGCGGTGTCGCGATGGACCCGTAACCTTGAATGAACGGTCTGTAAAAACCTGAAAGGCCTAAAAATGACTTCAATTCCTTCTGGTTCTTAGGTGTTGGAAAGTTGGCAATGGCTTTAACTTTGGAATCATTAGGTGCAATACCTTTAGATGACAAGGTATGGCCTAAGAATTCTAACTTAGACTTGAAGAACTGACACTTGCTAGGTTGAATACATAATCCTGCAGTTGATAGCCTATTGAAAACCTGGCGCAATTTATTCTCGTGTTCAGAGAGGGAGGGTGAGCAAATTAAAATATCATCTAAATACACGAGGACCTGATCATTAATTAATCCTGATAGTACAAGTGACATTAATCTGCTAAATGTGAGAGGGGAATTGCGAAGGCCAAAAGGACATACTAAAAATTCAAAGTGTCCCATATGAGTCGAGAAAGCCGTATATGGCACGCTTTCAGGAGCCATAGGAACTTGCAGGAAGCCTTTAGCAAGGTCAATAATTGAAAAAATCTTATTATTAGAGCCAATGTCTTGCAACAACAATCTAAGATTAGGAATTGGGAATGGTTCTGGCACTGTTACTTTATTCAACTTGCGATAGTCGACCACTGGGCGGAAAGTATTATCCTTCTTTGGAACAAGGAGGAGGGGAGAGGCCCAGGGTGAATTGCTTGGTTGAATAAGATTCATGTCTAACATTGTTTTAACTTCCTTTTCCAAGGCCTGTCGCTTCGAATGAGGGATCTTATAGCTCGGTATGTACGAAGGCTTAGCATCAGGCTCGAGGGTAATGGAGTGTTGAAGCAATGTTGTTTTTCCGATAGGACGGTCCTTGGTTGGCAGTACACTTGGGAATTCTTTAAATAAGGTATTCAAAATATCATATCCTTCATGAAAATCTAAATTTTGCTTTAGAACATGATCAGAGCTCTGCTCATCAGGGGAAGATGATGTTGCAGAAAAAACAGGGGAGGGAACAGGTAAATCAAATTCGCAGATAGGCAATTCTGTGAATTCATAAGATATTACAGGTACACCAGCGTTAATAGTCAATGGGGCCGGGGTAAGATTAAATACATGCACCTGACATCTATTATCAGTGATATTATACAAGGAAGGTAATGTTGCACAACCTTTTACTCGTATATTATCAGGTAATATCAAAGCAGTACCATTTACCGAAGGACAAGAAACGTCTATCAGTAGATCATGAAATGCCGGGATAGTAGTGGTAGCACTAGCTATAAATTTAGGAGCATTATCATTAGCGGTCCAAGATTTCGCACAGTCGTCAACGTGTTTTGCGCGCGAAGGTTTGCGTGATGCGGGTGCGCGCGCAGCGAGAGGAGAAGTGAAGCGAGGGCGGGTGGGAGGGGTAGGGGGGTGGTGGGGAGGAGAGGATGGAAAGTGAGGTGTAGACATGGTGTGATTATGGTCATGTGTGACTTCATAGATTGACATTGCGGGTGTGAAAGGGTCGGCATGCGTCCATAGGCAAGAGGGAGTCCTTAATAGGTAATTCTGACCATTAAAAGTAATGCTATTACTCTGAGGGTGGAGGGAAATACCTGTACGGTATAAGAAATCATGACCCAACAAGAGGTGTCCGGGGGTAAAATTAGATTCTACAACGACAAACTTGTGAGCAAAAATTTCACTACCAAGAGAAATGTTAAGGACTTTGCTGCCTAAAGCTGATACCTTATCTCCTGTTATCCCGCAAATGGTGGTTTGACTCGGTTGCAAATCTAATGATAATTCAAAATTCCGCAAGGTATTCAACGAGACCACAGAACAAGAAGATCCGGTGTCTAAGAAGAAATATGCAGGCTTGTCATTCAATATAGATGGAAGCAAAGGCGGTTGAGTGATATCATTAGGGATGCAACTAGTCGAGACAATGTGGTGTGTTACCGGTATTGTGCTTGTAGTGTCGCCGTGTCTGGGTGTTTTTGGCTTTTCCCTAAAAAATGGCGGTTTGCTTGGCGTTGCTGGAGCAATTTGTATGTTTGATCCACTTGGTCAGGGAACGCCGAGCAGTGAGGCCAAGGGTGTGAGCGCGTGCCATGATAGGGACAGTACGGTGTCGAATAACATGAGTCGGCACCGTGACCTTTCGCACAACAATTAAAACACTGATCTCTGTCTGGTGCCCAATTCGTGACACAAGGTTGTTTACGTCTTGGTACATGAGGTGAGGTAGATGACGGGGGAAAGCGAGTTTTATGTCCCGTATTATATCTGTGAGGGGAGGTTTGTCTCGAGTGTTGTGTTTTCGTGTCATGGTTGTGGAACCGCGGATTAGGGTTGCGTTGTGGTTTGTCGTTTGGTTGTTTGTGTTTGTTTGTGTTACGCAAGGGTGTGTTGTCTTGTGTGGTCGTGTTTGCCTTAGTCGTGGGAATGCCTGCGTTGACAGATACTGTGGGAGCCTTCTCTCTGATAGACTTGGCAAATTCGCCGGGTAACTTAAGTAAATCAGTATCTTCACAGGGTTCCCAAACTTGCTCTTGTACAGAAGTAGGTAAAGAAGCAACAAGGATAGATTTGACCATATACGTCATAGAGGAGACGTGATGGTCGTTAAACAAGGACTTTACGTGGGAGTCATGGTTCTGGGGAATACTCTTAACCCATTTTGAAACTTGAACCCGAAGCTGGTTGATAAAGAATCGAATGTCTTCTTCGGACAAGGAAGCAGGCTTTAATTGAATAAGTCTCGCGAACTGAATATGATGCCTTACATCCAAGGATTTGAACGAAGATCTAAATATATCCTTGAAATAACTCCAACTGCGCAATTCGGATGGCAAAGTCTTAAAGGCGTTAATCGCGTTACGTACTTTCGCTGAGGTAAGCTCTAAACGTGTTTCAGCCGCGTTTACGCATTTATTGCCGAAAGAGGGGTCATCTCTAGACATTCCACCTTGAATAATCATAGATTCAACATTTTCCAAGAAATCTTCAATTGGAATGGAGGAGCCATCAAATTTCTGTACGATATTGAATGTCTGATGAGGTTGGAACGTCATGTTGGAGAAGTGGGGGTGGGTGGGGGTCAGGTCAGAGGGTGGGTCAGTGGTGGAATGGGGGGTCAGAAAT
>NW_028234418.1:18021238-18042730 GCF_977035675.1 Penaeus japonicus
TATTATATATATACATATATAAATATGTATGTATATATATATATATATATATATATATTATATATATATGTATGTATGTATATACATAAATGAATAAATATATATATATACATATTAATATATATATATATATATATATATATATATATATATATATATATATATATATATATATATTTATATATTCATATCTATACATACATACACACGCACACACACACACACACACACACACACACACACACACACACACACACACATACATATATATATATATACATACAGATTCCAGCCGCTCCCGCCCGCTTTCGGATGCCCACGCCTTTTCGCTGCCAGGGTGGACGCAGCCTCAGAACTAGTCTGCCTCAAGTGGGAAAAGTGCTTAAAAAGGGGGTAACGATGTGTTTTTTTTTTTTTTTCGAGACCAGCACTCCCCCCTCCCTCCTATTATCTCTCCTTCTCTCCCGTGCCTTCATATTATTTATTTCATTTAATTCCTTTCCTGTCTCTCGTATTGTTCTGCAATGTCTTTCATTCTCTCCTGTGCCATCACGAATCGTCTCATAACATTTATTCTACTTCATAAATTACGCCTTTTTGTCTGACCTCCCCTCATTGCTTCGCATTCTTCTGCAAATTTTCTAATTCTTTCTGGCATTTTCCCGCTTTATCTCATTCTTTCTCATTCATTTCTCCTCAGTGTCATTTCACATTTCCTTCCAATTCGTCTCCTTCTTACTCTTTTTCTTGAATATTCTTTTATTCTCTGCGAATGTGTGTGCACATAGCAACACAAACACACATACAGAGACACGCACATACACACATATAGACATACACACATGTGTATGTGTGTATGCTTTCACGCAACACGCTGTGGGAGAACTCGATGCATACCGCGTCGCATCGAAGGCGCGTGTTGCTTCAAAACACTAGTCATGTTCATGCGACGGTCATGACAGTTCGGGGCATGTACAATGCATCGAAACTAAGCATGCACAGCCCTCATAGGACACGCTCTGAGAGAACTCAATTGCGTCGAAGGAGTGTGTCGCGATAGACGTTGTATACTTCATGCGACACACTGTGAGAGAACTTGATGACAGCACACGCCGCGTCGAACGAGTGTAGGTCGTCTTCATGCGATGGCCGTGACAGAGTTTAGTGCATGGACGATGCATCGGGAGGAAGCATGCACAGCCACCAAGTGACACGCTGTTAGAAAATTTGATGCAAGCACACATCACGTCAAAGATGCACACATTGCTTCACGACACGGGTCTTGATCATGCGGTGGCGGTAATATAGTTTGATGAATGCGTACTGCTATAAGGTCGTGATAGAGGTTAGGTTTGGTTTGGCTAGGTTAGGTTTGGCTTGGTTAGGTTAGGTTAGATTAGGTAAGGTTAGATTAGTCTAGGTTAGATTAGTTTAGGTTAGGTTAAGTTAGGTATAAAGAAATATAAGAAATTTCACCGTGTATCTTGTTTAACTTTGTCAAAAAATGGACGTAATCAAAATCATGATAAATGCTCTTGTTGATAGATGGGGGTATATGTTAGATGCAGGGAAGCATTACAACATGTCACTTTTATATCTTTGAATAAATGAATAGAATTTTTTTTTTTACGTTTTTATTCGAGAGATGGGGGTGCATTATACATCTAGTTGAGTTTTGACCTCTGGAAAAAATGTAAAACGATATTAGTTAGAGGAGGTATATGTAAGGTGTAGGAAAACATTAAACATCTAACAATGTCGTTTTTTTACCTTTAAAGAAATAAACGATGAATATTTTCCATGTTTTGTTAAAAGCTGGGGTTATATTTCAAGTGAAGGGAAATCAAGCTATGTTGAGTTTTAGATCTGAATGGACTTTAAGTAGGATGGTGATAAATATTTTCTGTTTTTAGTTGAGGGATGGGGTATATGTTGGGTGCGTAAACATTAAACATCTAGCAATGTTTTTTTTTGTTTGTTTTTTGACCGTTGAAAAAATGGATGATAAACATTTTCAATGTTTAGTTCGGAGTTTGTAAAAGGATCTTTTATTGAATATGGTAAGTAATCATTGATGTCTAGGGGGCTTATGCAATTTGTGATGATTCCATTAGGACTTAAAACAGCCTGTGCTGCATTTGTTAGATTGATGAGGAAAGCAGTTTCTGGATTGAAAAATAGATTGTTATTTTGACAGCATTGTGATTCATAATTCTAACTGATTTTAACATTTACAAGAGTACTGGGTAAATTACGTTTACATAGTTTAACGGCTGGTATAAGTAAGTGCTTCTTTGGGTACAACAAAATACATTATCTAGGAGGTGTTCTTGGAAAAAATGTTGTTGAACCACCTGAGGGGAGGATAAAAGCAATTCAGTTAATGCCTTTACCAGAAACCAAGGAGCGATCATTCATTGGCACAATTTCCAACTATAGAAGATGTTGCACTAGTTGAAAGCGTTGTCTTTATTAATATTCAACCTGAAATATAAAGGATCCATGGATCCTGAACAAAATACAGTATAGTACGTGTCTGTTTATAAGCTTAGTTATTTGTTACACTGCAATAATAAAACAATATTTATGAATGTATAGGAAAACTTAAACTTCAAACAATTAATTCCTCATAGATGTACATAAATCTCAATAACAAAATACAAACTCAAAACTTTAATGGGTATATACAACACAGTTCAAATAAATTCCGCAATAAATGATATTTGACCAAGTACAGAAATGTAATAATCAGAAACTCACTTCTTTCACCTTTGCCTTCTCCCCAATCTCCTGTGCAGATTTCTTCCGGTCCAGTAGCACTAATCACTTACCCAATGCTCGACAGAAGGAAGTCATTTAATTTCTGAGGGATCACAACAAACTTCCAAACATAAATGTTCAAGAACCGTCCACGTGACTTCCTCCATCCAACAAAACCAAAACACGAGCCACAACAGCAACGCCATCTACAAGACAAGATCTCTCTCGCACGTAATTTAAATCATCGTTCGCGATACAGAAAATCCATCCCTAATTTTGCTAACGTAAGTGCTCCTATGAACAAGATCTTAATGAAGAATTCTAGTAATAGACTGAATTGGTGTAACGAACAAGTTTCCAGCTTTCATGAACTAAAATCTAAATAATCCGATAAGCCAATCTTATGTCTTCCTGATTCCACAGACATTTTAATTACGTTGTGACGAATCTGAGAATGGTATAGGGGTAATTCTACTGCAAGAACATTATGGAATTATTTAAAGGCTAAAGAAAATGGTGCGGATATTCTGAGCCGCTGTGTACAGTAAATCTGTTATATAATTGACTTGAAATCACAAGATTTTAAGCTTAGTTAAGAGGCATTGTAAATGAATTATATAGCATGTTTACTTATATCAACCCTATCATATGTATTGTGGTATCGGGTGGTAAATAATGAAAAGAAATATTTAGATATCTCGCGGAAATAATTACTCTTAAATATTGTTTGATATTGTAATGATGATTCAGTATTGTTTGTTTTACATGATGATAAAAATAATTTATATCGTACCCCTTTTTTGTAGTGCACATGCGCGTAAGTATGCCTCACCTGGTCTTATGCCGCCATACAACGGTCACTTTCCCTTACCACTTGTTAGAGTGAACACTGTGACCCTCACCTCGTTAGTACAGCCATAGCTGTTATACCACGCTGATGCATACAGCGTACCCTTTATGTAAGTGCATAAAGCATATCTATATTGCATTTCTTTTATTTTTGCAGTTTATACAATTTGAATCTTCCCGACGCAAAGTTGGTGAAGCTGCATACATCGCGACAAAAGAAAACATGAACACCGCGTCGGGAAGATTCAAATTAGCTAAGGTCGCGGCAGCATCAGTTAACTACCCACAGGTCAAGAACGTCAGGTGAACCTTCAGCTCTTATTTGATATATAAGTATATATATATATATATATATATATATATATATATATATATATATATATATATTCGTTCTGTATTTTCACTTATGTATTTTTGAGAAAAACCTCCGTTGAAACGCGTCAAATACATCTCTTGCGTGCTTAGATATTCAGTCTCATTCATACCTTTCATATACGTACATGTAAGATAATCAGTTTGAATACTAGGACATAGATCACAAGATCGACTGAGTGCAAATAAATCAGCACTACAATAGATAACTGCAAAATTCTGTATATACATGTTATGGAGATTTATGTAAAAAAAAAAAAAAAAAAAAAAAAAAAAACGGCCGTATGCTAAGTGCCTGGCGCGCAGAGTACATGACATGAACATGCCGCGTTTGGTATCCTAGAAGTGGTGTTCGTGTCAGAAGCGTCGCAAAGTCGTGGAAAGTATTGGAACAATCGTGGAAACTCCGTGACACGGAGGTAGGCTCATCACGATAATTACACGGGCGAAAAAAATCATATTTTTACTCTACTCTTTCTTACCAATACTTCATATGAACATACTGCGTTTGGAAAGTAATATCTATATTGGATATATTAGACATCATTGTCCTAGATTTGGGTTACAAACCCTTATAGGAAAACATGGATTCCCTGCTGATTTTGAGTTTGTTTACCTTTTGGCGGATTTTTCGAAGGAGAGTAAAGTTAAATGGGTGGTAAAAGTAGTCAGGAACGTAAAGTTAAAGTATATGATTATATAAATTATGTATACATTATATCTATATGTATATGTTAAAGATAAGCATATATGTACAGTATATACACACATAAAATAAAGAAGATCTATACATAAACACACGATCCCTTTCATCCCGTTTGTTTTGATGGAGTGTAGAAGGAATTACCAACCGTGCGTTCATGAAATGGCTGTCCATTCTCTAACTAGGAACAAGTACAACGACTGATTCATACCAAAAAATAAACTATCTTTTGTTAGTGCGACCTATGATTGTAGTTTCTCTTATGAATTTGTCGTTTGGACAGTGCCAGTCATCTGAAACATGTTAACTTTGGATCAGTTGGTAAACCTGAAGCAGCTGTCACGGACGTGCCACGCTTTTGCGTCCTAAAATACCGCCTTCGTGACATGAACACAACATGAACATGACATGCCCACGACATGCAGTTGCGACAGTATTGAGGAGGACCAGTGAGGAGACGGAAAAGGCAGTCAAGGTCGCCATGACGGCAATGACTCAGACTGTCGCTGCTCTGAAGGAGAGGGAGATGAGTCCTATGGCCTCAAAAACCATGCCAACTCAAGACGAGACTCCTCTCCCCACAAACCCCCTGGGCGAGACTTGTCTCCCCACCCAACCTGCGGCCAAGACTACACTAGCAGAGCCTGCACCCAAACCCCAGAGGGTGAGGAAGCCACGACCATCCAGTATGAAGGTCAAGGCGACTAGGGGTTCTCCACCTCCCAGGAGATGCAGCCCTATTAATGGCTCGACCTGTCTTGACTACAGTGACGATTCAAGTGAGGAAATCGCGCTCAATGAGGAACTCACCAAGGAGTTGTCAGACTCTGAAATGTTTGACGTTCCCCACACTGAGGCGTCGGACACTGAGACCGATTATGTCGACGTCTTGACGACACAGACTTAATGGACTCAGATTAACACAATGGTTTCTAATCTAAGCATATCAACAGCTTTCCCTCTAGGAATGCCCTTCTCCACGCGATCATGCGATTTCGGAACATTGATATTGTCATGCTCCAGGAGACAGGGGAATCTGTTTGCTTCTCGGGATATCATCCCTTTGTGCTGCCGAGTATGCAAGGCACCAGAGGTTTGATTACCCTTGTGAAGTCGACTATCCCCTGCTCCTTGATTATCGATCCTGTGCAGTGTGGAGAAAGCGTTGAATTCCTTGCCATTAAGATCCATTTGGCCGGGGGTCCCCTCAAGCTGTACAATGTGTATAGCAGGCCAAACTGTAGGAACTTAGATAGTAGTGAAGTCTGTGCTGCTGCGGCACATAAGCCAATTTTCATAAGGGGAAACTTCAATGCCCACCACCCCATCTTGGCTCCCAATCAGAGTCGTGATGCGGCAGGCTACCACATGCCCGAGGTGCTTGAGTTGTGCCCCGAGATTGCTCTTCTCAACAGCCAGGAGCCTACGCACGTTGGCGGGGGGGTGGGGGGGGGGTCCTTGACCTTACCTTTGTCACTGCTGCTCTGGTCGAGAGAATAACTTGGTCTGTGGACAACACTGCCACGAGCGATCACTATGGGATAATCACCACCATCTTGAACGCTGGCCTGGCACCCATGCCCCGGCACAATCCTCGATGCACCTGACCAGGTGCCTCAGAACTAGTGACTTCTCACTTAATGATAATGTGGATATACTTGAGGCCAGACTAGTAAATGCCAGAGACGAGGCAGCCTCAGAAACCATCCCAAAACTCGAGATTAAAATCAATCACATAATCAATTTGTGCAGAAGACACTTCCGCAGACAGAGAACCCCTGAGAACCCCGCTCTTTTGAGAGAGGTTCTCAGGAATGCTCAGGAAACTGCTAAGAGGGTAAAGCAGGAAAAGTGGCTGGAGTGGTGTGAGTCTTTTGGCCACCAAACCTCCCTTTCAGAGCTGTGGAACCGTATCAGACAGGCCACAAATCACTCTGTCCCCAGAAAGACCCACCATGACCCGCAATCAGAGGCGGAGAGACTGGCACTTGAGTACTCTGCCTGAACAAGTAGTTAAGGGTATGCTATGAGGAATTCCTTCCAGGCAGGCATGCCCTCATCAGAAAAAAGGCGGTCGAGCCTGATGATGCAGATACCATGTTCTCTCTGAGGGAATTACAGCAGACGCATAAGACCAATTCCCAGTCAGCCCCGGATTGTGATGGGATCTCCTACCCCATCATTTCCCACCTAGGACATGAAGGTGAGCTTGCATTCTTGCACCTCATCAACAAGTCCTGGGAGACTTCCTCACTACCACAGTGCTAGAAGAAGGCTGACATAGTTCCCATTCCTAAACCAAAGGAGCCGGGACGGTACTGTCCTGGCTCCTTCTCTACTCAGCTGTCTGGGAAAGACGGCAGAGATAATGGTACTGAACCGGCTCCAATGGAAGTTGGGACATCCACATGAGCACCTACTTTGGTTCACAAGGGGTAAGAGCACTGCTCACAGCATGGCCACCTTACTGAGCACTATCAGCAACACCAGCTCCGCAAGAGATCCACAAGGGAATCAAATGCAGACTGCTTGCCTGGATTAGTGACTATTTTTGGAACAGAACTGCCAGAGCAAAGTTCCAAGGTAACCTTTCCAGGCATTTGCCCCTGGAGAATGGCACTCCACAAGGGGGGTCTTTAGCCCAGCTCTGTTTAACACCTTCATGTTTAAGCATCCTCGACCTTCCACTCCCAGTGGGGTGCAAGATCATTTCATATGCAGATGATCCTGCAATTATCTCTGCTGGAGACGAAATGAGAATCAAATTAGAAAGGCCCAGCGTTGTCTGGACCTAATGTCTGAGGAATGCCGCAGAGTCAGGCTTGAGATATCAGCAGCCAAATCGAAGGCAATGGTGCTGAAACACGATGTCCACGACCAAAGACTGTGAATCCAAGAGTTAGAACTAGAGTGGGTTCAAGTCTTTCAATACTTGGGGGTGTGGGTTGACGAGAACCTCACCTTCCACTCTGAGATTAAATATCTCCTAAACCAGACCAAGGCAAGATTCTCTGTCATGAAAGCTCTGTCAGGGCGGTGATTAGGGGCTGGGCACTGTGTACTAAGATCCTTCTATGTGCATGCTGTCCATCCCATTGTGGACTACACCTCTGTTGCCCTGATTATGGTCAAGCCTGGACTCAGGAGAAGGCTTGACATCATGCAAAACGAGGCCACCAGGATCACTCTGGGTGCCCCTGGAGGCCAATCTTTTCCCTCTAGACACCCAGATCAATCAGATGATGGCCCAGTATTTTGCCAAAGTTTTACAGCTCCGTCAGGCTCGCAGCTAAAACAGAAAGTGCAACGTCGGCTTGCACAGAACCACAAATTCTTTGCTAATAAACACCTGGCTGTATCACACAGCCAGGGTGCTGATACGCTTTGAGCTCAAGGAGACACTACCGGTTATGGGCATGCACCTCCCCCATCCTGATGTCACAGCCCCGCCGTGGGTATGATGCTTGATAGAGTTTTCTGTCATGAGCCTGTCAAGGAGAAAGACACAATACTCACCGCCTCTGTCAAGGGATGAGGCAGAGAGCAATATTGCAGCAATCACTCCGCTGGGTAGTAAAACCTATTTCACGGATGGTTCTGTAGACCCCATCACCCGCACTGCAGGCGCCGGTATCTGACAATGCCTCCTCACTCCAGGCAGAAGCAGTTGCTATTATGGAAGCCCTAGCCCATGCAGCCCAGATGGACAGGCATGTTGTCATACATACAGATTTTAGGGCCGCCATTGACAGCCTACAACAAAGCATGCCCCTTGATAACGTTTATTTTCTGAACACAATTCTCACTTTTGCTCAGAGAATCCTGGATCAGGGTAGACACATTATCATCAACAAGGATTCTGAGCCATGTTGGTATCAAAGGGTACGACTTAGTCGACAGATTGGCAGAGGAAGGCAGGAAGAAACCCTTGAGTGATCTTGTGGTGCATCCTAGCCGGAAACTGCTAAGGCATAAAACGATGGCTGCAGGGCAGGTCGGTGCCCTGCAGCAACATAGAGAGGAAGCAAGAACCTTCCCCTCGGCCAGGTGGTACTCAGACGCCACAGGCTATGAGTCGCTGATACTCTTCCCCCAGAATATCAAGGTGTGCTAAAGTCAGCCTTCAGACTGAGAATAGGCTATCCTATTCGTACCCACCATTGGGCATGATGAGCGACGCTGTGAACATTGTGACGAGCCAGAATCCAAATTAGAGCACTACCTGATGAAGTGCAAGCACACTCGCTTCCTCAGGCAGGGCCCAGAGACGACAACTGTCAGGCTGGTTAGACGGCTATGCCTGTCTCTTGCCCCCTGGCAACTGGAGCGCCTACAGGCAATCCGACCGCCATGGTAAACATTCAGTTATGATGATCAGATCAGTCAGGACTTACAGCTGGCAGAGGCCAGGCCGCCTCGTCCATATAGCCCGGGCGAAGCGACGTCTTCGCGAATCTCTCTGAACTGAACTGAATCCCAGACGCAGGAAAGCGGAAAGGAGGCATCCGTAACAAGAAACTCAACCCCCACTCACCACTCAACATGAGATCTCCCAACCCCCACCCATGACAAGTCTACATACGAACCTTTCCTCTTTACATCCCCTCCCCCTACCAGAATGGCCTCTACCTCTATACCACAAAATAAACACACACATAACCACTCCTCCCCTACACCTTCCATGGCAGTATCCATAACCAATGCATCTCCTAGTTCTCCCTCACTACCACCACCCTCTTCTGACACTCCGCTCCCCTCCTTCCCCACCTTCCATAGTAGTATCCATGACCAATACCTCTCCTAGCTCTCCCTCATCACCTCCACCTTCCCCTGACACTCCATCCCCTACATCTGTACCCACACCGAGCAAGCAGACTCGCAGCCTTGCTGGCACGCCAGCCGCCCCCCGCTCGGTGCCACGCAAGCATTTGCCCAGGAACGACGCCGAGAGATCAACATCTAGTATAAGGAACGAAGCCTCTACACTCAGAAGCCCCCTCTACCACTCATCCTACTACACAAGCAACACCGCTCGTCATCAACAACTACGTAGAACGAGCGGAAACACATCAATCCCATCAACAAGATGAGGAAGGTTTCGTCACTGGTACCTCGAGAAAAAACAACAAGAAAAAAAACAAACAAGGGAGGATTGCAATACACCAAAACCTCTACAAGGCGCCGATCGTCCCAAGGTAATGTACTAGGTACAAACGAAGATATTGATAATTTTGATAACATCTTAAATGTCAAAGCCTACAAAACTAAGATGACACGTGAATATTATTCAAGCTTCACTGTTACTATAAGAGGCAAGGAGATAAATTCGGAACTTTTTATAGAATCCGATGTAAAAGTTTTCTTAAACAGAAACGAGTACAAAACCCATAATAACCATTCACTCTATGTGATTTGTCAAAGGCATTTGACAGTGTTAATCATAAAATTCTTATCAACAAACTAAGAAATCACGGAATTGATAGCTATTGGTTTAGAAATTACTTATCCGTCAGTCAATGTACGTGAAATTCTATCATTAAAACAAGGTCTCATTTGGTGTTACACAAGGGTATATATTTTGCCCTATTTTATTTACTATATTTATAAATGCCTTCTTATTCAGTACGCCTATGACTCTTTAAACAATTTAAACGAATTAATAGAAAATACTAAACAAGACTCTTACAGAAGCAAAGTTGATAGAAACGGTCTGAAACTGAATCCACAAAAAAATCATTTTCATAGGCAGCTGCCAAAACATTGCCAACATCCCCTGAGATACAACTCTAAGATTCGGAGGTTGCTACATTAAACCAAGCACCTCGGTAAAAAATCTAGGAGTATACATAAACAGATACATCACTTTTGAAACACATATTGACTACATTTACAGGAAGGTAGTGGGCACTTTCATATACCTAAATCACATTAAAGACAAAATCCCTACAGGAACAAAAATCTCTGCTGTACAAAGACTAATCCTCAGTATCATTAACTATTGCCTTAACATCTGAGGTTCAACAAACAAAACACAATACAAAAAACGCAAAAACTACAAAACTTTGCTGCAATAGTATCAATAGGAAATATATACAAATTTGACCAAATAATACCACACATAAACAAACTAAAATGGTCAAAATCCAACAAAAATACAATTATGACACAAGTATACTAATCCACAAAATTATACAAGGAAATTATCCACATTGTTTTTTACCTACAAAAACAATAGTAGCCAGTTTAACAGGAGTCAAAACTTATCATTTAAATATCATTAGTCCATTTTTTGCAAAGGTCCAAAAAGACGCACAATGAGATGTCCAATATGTCCCTACATCTACAATATACACAGATCTCTAAGACTAAAAACAGAGTATTTATCACCGTTCTAATGAACGTCCATTTTATATACCTATCTCTAAAACTAAGAACAGTGAGTATTTCTCATATTTTATTATTATATGTCTATTTTTTGCAAAGGTCCAAAAAGTAGAACAATGAGATGTCCAATATGATCCTACACCTACCAAATACAATCATCTCTAAAACTAAAAACAGAGTATTTATCATCGTTTTAATAAACGCCCATTTTTGTATACTTATCTCTAAAATTAAGAGCAGTGAGTATTTGTCATCATTTTGCACCATTTTTTGCAAAGGTCAAAAAAGTAGCACAATGAGATGTCCAATATGTCCCTACACCTACCATATACATTTATCTCTAAAACTAAAAACATATTATTTATCATCGTTCTAATGAACGTCCATTTTTACACCCATCTCTAAAACAAAAAACAGTGATTATTTCTTATCATTAGTCCATTTTTTTCCAAGATCCAAAAAGTAGAATAATAAGATGGTCAATATGTCCCTACAGCTACCATATAAACTCATCTCTAACACTAAAAACATAGTTTTTGTATACCTATCTGTAAAACTAAGAACAGTGAGTATTTGTTATCATTTAACTAGTATAAGCCCAATTTTTTTTGCAAAAGTCCAGAAAGTAGCACAATGAGATGTCCAATATGTCCCTACACCTACCATGTACACTTATCTCTAAAACTAAAAAGAGAGTATTTATCATCGTTCTAATGAACGTCCATTTTTGTATACCTATCTCTAAAACTAAGAACAGTGAGTATATCTCATCATTAAACTCTTTTAAGTCCATATTTTGCAAAGGTCCTAAAAGTAGAACAATGAGATGTCCAATATGTCCCTACACCTACCATATACATTCATCTCTAAAACTAAAAAAGAAGTATTTATCATCGTTCTAATGAAGGTCAATTTTTGTACATCAATGTCTAAGACTAAGAACAGTGATTATTTCTCATCTTGTAACTATTGTAGTCCATATTTTCCAAAGGTCCAAAAAGTAGCATAATGAGATGTCCAATATGTCCCTACACCTAGCATATACACTCATCTCTAAAACTAAAAACAGAGTATTTATCATCGTTCTAATGATCGTCCATTTTTGTATACCTATCTCTAAAACTAAGAACAGTGAGTATTTTTTCATCATTCATCTCTTACATGTCCTTTTTTTTTTTTTTTTTTACAAAGGTCCAAAAAGCAGCACAATGAGATGTCCAATATGTCCCTACACCTACTATAAACATTCATCTCTAAACTTAAAACAGAGTATTTATCATCGTTCTAATGAACATCCATTTTTGTATACCTATATCTAAAACTAAGAACAGTGAGTATTTCTCATCATTTAACTATAATATGTCCATTTTTTGCAAAGGTCCAAAAAGTAGCACAGTAAGATGTCCAATATGTCAAAACACCTACCATATACATTAATCTCTAAAACTAAAAACAATCTATCATTGTTCTAATGAATGCCCATTTTGTTTACCTATCTCTAAATCTAAGAACAGTGAGTATTTGTCATTAATTAACCCCATTTCTTGCAAAGGTCCAAAAAGTACCACAATGAGATGTCCAATATGTCCCTACACCTACTATAAACATTCATCTCTAAACTTAAAACAGAGTATTTATCATCGTTCTAATGAACATCCATTTTTGTATACCTATATCTAAAACTAAGAACAGTGATTATTTGTCATCATTTAACTAATTGGGCTTATACTAGTTAAATGATAACAAATACTCACTGTTCTTATTTATCATTGTTCTCATGAACGTCCATTTTTGTATACCTATCTCTAGAACTAAGAACAGTGAGTATTTGTCATCATTTAACTAGTATATGTCCATTTTTTGCAAGGGTCCAAAAAGTAGCACAATAAGATGTCCAATATGTCCCTACACCTATCATATACACTCATCTCTAAAACTAAAAAACAGAGTATCTATCATCGTTCTAATGAACGTCCATTTTTGTATAACTATCTCTAAAGCTAAGTAGCACAATAAGATGTCCAATATGTCCCTACACCTATCATATACACTCATCTCTAAAACTAAAAACAGAGTATTTATCATCGTTCTAATGAACATCCATATTTGTTATACCTATCTCTAAAACTAAGAACAGTGAGTATTTCTCATCAATTAACTATTATAAGTCCATTTTTTGCAAAGGTCCAAAATGTAGCACAATAAGATGTCATATATGTCCCTAAACCTACCATATACACACATCTCTAAAACTAAAAACAGAGTATTCATCATCGTTCTAATGAACGTCCATTTTTGTATACCTATCTGTAAAACTAAGAACAGTGTGTATTTCTCATCATTTAACTAGTATAAGTCTATTTTTTGCAAAGGTCCAAAAAGTAGCACAACGAGATGTCCAATATGTCCCTACACCTACCATATACACTCATATGTAAAACTAAAAACAGAGTATTTATCATCGTACTAATGTACGTCCATTTTTGTACACCTATCTCTAAAACAAAGAACAGTGATTATTTCTCATCATTTAACTATTATAAGTCCATTTTTCGGAAAGGTCCAAAAAGTAGCACAATAATATGTCCAATATGTCCCTACACCTACCATATACACTCCTGTCTAAAACTAAAAACAGAGTATCTATCATTGTTCTAATGAATGTTCATTTTTGTATGCCTATCTCTAAAACTAAGAACAGTGAGTATTTCTCATCATTTAACTATAATATGTCCATTTTTTGCAAAGGTCCAAAAAGTAGCACAGTAAGATGTCCAATATGTCAAAACACCTACCATATACATTAATCTCTAAAACTAAAAACAGAGTATCTATCATTGTTCTAATGAATGCCCATTTTGTTTACCTATCTCTAAATCTAAGAACAGTGAGTATTTGTCATTAATTAACCCCATTTCTTGCAAAGGTCCAAAAAGTACCACAATGAGATGTCCAATATGTCCCTACACCTACTATAAACATTCATCTCTAAACTTAAAACAGAGTATTTATCATCGTTCTAATGAACATCCATTTTTGTATACCTATATCTAAAACTAAGAACAGTGATTATTTGTCATCATTTAACTAATTGGGCTTATACTAGTTAAATGATAACAAATACTCACTGTTCTTATTTATCATTGTTCTCATGAACGTCCATTTTTGTATACCTATCTCTAGAACTAAGAACAGTGAGTATTTGTCATCATTTAACTAGTATATGTCCATTTTTTGCAAGGGTCCAAAAAGTAGCACAATAAGATGTCCAATATGTCCCTACACCTATCATATACACTCATCTCTAAAACTAAAAAACAGAGTATCTATCATCGTTCTAATGAACGTCCATTTTTATATAACTATCTCTAAAGCTAAGTAGCACAATAAGATGTCCAATATGTCCCTACACCTATCATATACACTCATCTCTAAAACTAAAAACAGAGTATTTATCATCGTTCTAATGAACATCCATATTTGTTAAACCTATCTCTAAAACTAAGAACAGTGAGTATTTCTCATCAATTAACTATTATAAGTCCATTTTTTGCAAAGGTCCAAAATGTAGCACAATAAGATGTCATATATGTCCCTAAACCTACCATATACACACATCTCTAAAACTAAAAACAGAGTATTTATCATCGTTCTAATGAACGTCCATTTTTGTATACCTATCTCTAAAACTAAGAACAGTGTGTATTTCTCATCATTTAACTAGTATAAGTCTATTTTTTGCAAAGGTCCAAAAAGTAGCACAACGAGATGTCCAATATGTCCCTACACCTACCATATACACTCATATGTAAAACTAAAAACAGAGTATTTATCATCGTACTAATGTACGTCCATTTTTGTACACCTATCTCTAAAACAAAGAACAGTGATTATTTCTCATCATTTAACTATTATAAGTCCATTTTTCGGAAAGGTCCAAAAAGTAGCACAATAATATGTCCAATATGTCCCTACACCTACCATATACACTCCTGTCTAAAACTAAAAACAGAGTATCTATCATTGTTCTAATGAATGTTCATTTTTGTATACCTATCTCTAAAACTAAGAACAGTGAGTATTTCTCATCATTTAACTATAATATGTCCATTTTTTGCAAAGGTCCAAAAAGTAGCACAGTAAGATGTCCAATATGTCAAAACACCTACCATATACATTAATCTCTAAAACTAAAAACAGAGTATCTATCATTGTTCTAATGAATGCCCATTTTGTTTACCTATCTCTAAATCTAAGAACAGTGAGTATTTGTCATTAATTAACCCCATTTCTTGCAAAGGTCCAAAAAGTACCACAATGAGATGTCCAAAATGTCCCTACACCTACCATATACATTCATCCCTAAAACTAAAAACAGAGTATTTATCATCGTTTTAATGAGCGTCCATTTTGTATACCTATCTCTAAGACTAAGAACAGTGAGTATTTGTCATTATTTAAGTATTTAAGTCCATTTTTTGCAAAGATCCAAAATTTAAAAAATGAGATGTCCAATATGTCCCTACACCTACCATATACATTTATCTCTAAGACTAAAAAAAAAGTATTTATCATCGTGCTAATGATTGTCTATTTTGTTTACCTATCTGTAAAACTAAGAACCGTGAGTATTTGTTATCATTTAACTTGTATTAGTCCATTTTTTGCAAAAGTCCAAAAAGTAGCATAATGAAATGTCCAATTTGTCTACATATACTCATCTGTAAAACTATAAATAGAGTATTTATCATCGTTCTAATGAACGACGATTTATTTATACCTATGTCTAAAACAAAGGACAGTGAGTATTTCTCATTTTTTATTCATTATGAGTCCATTTTTTGCAAAGGTCCAAAAAGTACTACAATGAGATGTCCAAATTGTCCCTACACCTACAATATACATTCATCCCTAAAACTAAAAACAGAGTATTTATCATCGTTCTAATAAGCGTCTATTTTTGTATACCTATCTCTAAGACTAGGAACAGTGAGTATTTGTCATTATTTAAGTATTTAATTCCATTTTTTGCAAAGATCCAAAATTAAAACAATGAGATGTCCAATATGTCCCTACACCTACCATATACATTTATCTCTAAAACTAAATAAAAAGTATTTATCATCGTGCTAATGATCGTCAATTTGTTTACCTATCTGTAAAACTAAGAACCGTGAGTATTTGCTATCATTTAACTTGTATAAGTCCATTTTTTGCAAAGGTCCAAAAAGTAACATAATAAAATGTCCAATTTGTCTACATATACTCATCTGTAAAACTAAAAATAGAGTATTTATCATCGTTCTAATGAACGACGATTTTTGTATACCTATGTCTAAAACTAAGGATAGTGAGTATTTCTCATTTTTTATTCATTATGAGTCCATTTTTTGCAAAGGTCCAAAAAGTAACATTTTGGGATGTCCGAATTGTCCCTACACCTAACATTAGGTTAGGTTAGGTTAGGTTAGGTTAGGTTAGGTTAGGTTAGGTTAGGTTAGGTTAGGTTTAGTTAGGTTAGGTTAGGTTAGGTTAGGTTAGGTTAGGTTAGGTTAGGTTAGGTTAGGTTAGGTTAGGTTAGGTTAGGTTAGGTTAGGTTAGGTTAGGTTAGGTTAGGTTAGGTTAGGTTAGGTTAGGTTAGGTTAGGTTAGGTTAGGTTAGGTTAGGTTAGGTTAGGTTAGGTTAGGTTAGGTTAGGTTAGGTTAGTTAGGTTAGGTTAGGTTAGGTTAGGTTAGTTAGGTTAGGTTAGGTTAGGTTAGGTTAGGTTAGGTTAGGTTAGGTTAGGTTAGGTTAGGTTAGGTTAGGTTAGGTTAGGTTTAGGTTAGGTTAGGTTAGGTTAGGTTAGGTTAGGTTAGGTTAGGTTAGGTTAGGTTAGGTTAGGTTAGGTTTAGGTTAGGTTAGGTTAGGTTAGGTTAGGTTAGGTTAGGTTAGGTTAGGTTAGGTTAGGTTAGGTTAGGTTAGGTTAGGTTAGGTTAGGTTAGGTTAGGTTAGGTTAGGTTAGGGTTAGGTTAGGTTAGGTTAGGTTAGGTTAGGTTAGGTTAGGTTAGGTTAGGTTAGGTTAGGTTAGGTTAGGTTAGGTTAGGTTAGGTTAGGTTAGGTTAGGTTAGGTTAGGTTAGGTTAGGTAATATTAGGTGTTGAGAAAATATGGACATTTTACTGATATCAAATTTGGACCTTGCAAAAATTGGACAATTGATAAAAATCAGACATTTTATAAATGTTACAGTTGGACTTTATAGAAAATGGACCTTGTATAAATTGTGAAAATGAAATCTTTTTGGGATGTACTTGTAGAAAATACTACATATATGTATAGATACATATATAAATAATTATATGTACAGAAAATTATTGCTTGGGATAATAATTAAACTTTTGAATAAAACTTGTAGAATAGAATGATGATTTAAATGATAATAATATAGATTCGTTATAAAACGATATTAAACTTACACATTATATCTTTATTTTTCTGTATACATACACATATCTATGATTTCTCAAACAGTTCAAGAAAATGAAAAAAAATGGACATTTCAACTTGTCCATTTTTTCATCATGGACAAGTTGATTTTTCTTTTTTTTTTAAGAAAATGAAAAAAATGGACATTTCAACTTGTAAAATTTCAGACTATGATGAAAAAATGGACAAGTTGATTTTTCATTTTTTTTTAAGAAAATGAAAAAAATGGACATTTCAACTTGTAAAATATCCTTTGCATATTCATATTAATCTTTTATTTTACTAACAACTCCAGTTATACCAAAGTTAATAACCTAAATATTTTTATATAAATATGCATTGATGATCAATACTAATTGTTTTTTCTCTTTATTTTTTTTCAGATAAACATGTTCATATAGATGAGAGGCGACTATGTAAAGTGTGCATGACTGATGAAGTAGATATAGTAATTCTCCCCTGTGATCATATGGTCTGCTGTACTAATTGTTTATTAACCCAGTCGAAATGTCCTATATGTAGAGGGGTAATTGAAAAAGTTGTTAAGCCAATTTTACTTTAATAAAAATATTACAGACAGTTGTAGACGATTATTATATTTTACTTGATCAACCCATTGTTCATTCAAGAAACTTAATCATATATATATATATATATATATATATATATATATATATATATATATATATATATAAACTTTAAATAAGATATTGTATGTAACATTGGATGAAATAAATATTCACATGTAATCTAAACCATATATCAATATGAAAGTATTAAAATAAAGTAGATACATAATAATATACTCTAGTCTAACCCAGAAACCTTATTTTTATTTTACTTGATTTGCTTATCAGTATATCAATTGATATATATATATAACATCATTCTCAATATATGTATTTATAATAGGATTAACTTCTATATAATAATTTGATAATATTGAAACATTTTTGTAACATGCAATACGTATATATATCTTACTGTTCATCTATAGCAAACAGTTGATAATTTAATCCTGTCAATATATATCGACACATATGCACTGTTTTTAGTAAAGATATCTTTTCATTATCTAGTTTTGCCGAATAAGTTTGGTACATCTTCACTTTTTCCATTAATTCATCACTATGTGATTTCATCTTTATTATAGTGCTTTGAGCAGAATCAAACTTAGCCTTCAAATCTTCATTCATTTTTTTTAGCTCATTTACTTCTTCTTCATTACCAATAACCATGATTCTGTTTACTGGTCTATAGGGCGCAAGATATGGATCTTTAGAGTTTTTGTCTTTAGCTGATTCTTGGGTTGCTGATGTTGTTGTTTCATTTTGAGGATCTTGTTCTTCCGAGCGTTTGAGCTTTTTTTTAGCTGATTCTTGGGTTGGTGATGTTGTTGTTGTTTCATTTTGAGGATCTTGTTCTTCTGATCGTTTGCGCTTTAGGTTGTCTTTAGCTGATTCTTGGGTTGGTGATGTTGTTGTTGTTTCATTTTGAGGATCTTGTTCTTCCGATCGTTTGCACTTTAGGTTGTCTTTAGCTGATTCTTGGGTTGGTGATGTTGTTGTTTCATTTTGAGGATCTTGTTCTTCCGATCGTTTGCGCTTTATGAGGATCTTTGGAAGCTGAGATTTGATTTGTGAATTAATCGACGCATGGCCAGGTATCAGTTTGAGGCTTAGCGAATCGGTAACTAAGGAACCCCTATTACTCCTCTGGTTAAAGGGAGAGGGTGATACTGTTGTTCCGCTTGTAGTCGATACAGAGGCATGAGACATAGGTACGTTTTGCAAGTACGCTGAATTATCGACAGAGTCATTAGAATAATCAAAGTCAGTCATTTCTTACAATATAACGCTTATATCTTATGTACCCTATTTACTAAGGAACTCCTCAGGTTAGGACTCGGAGTATCACCGAAATCCCAGGTACAGTTATTCCTTTTTCTTTTTCTAAGGTCGTATATTAACTTTCCAGCCACACACAATTGCGCACATCAATCTGTTTATGAAAAAAAAGACAAGTATTATGATTACACCAACATAGTGTTTATATATATTCACATATGTATATATAGATATAAATACACCTATAATCAACTAACCAATAAATCCTCAACTTTTGTCAGAGCAGAAATATAGCCTTGGTAGCAAAGTATAAACTAAATGAAGATGTGATGAATGTTCTTCTTTTAACAGATATATATTTACTCTAACCCCCCCCCCCAGCGCTAGTATGAAAATATCACATGTGTTGTCTTGCAATTTATCAGAATAGTAAAACTATATATCAGTGTTGTTATTATATAACGTATATAATATTTTTTTTTTATTTATTCAGACGGACTTGGAGACTGGTGTCATCACTTGTAAATGGGTGTTGAGCTTAATGAAGCATATGTTAAGTTATAAACATTGCTACAATAACCATTTTTCTTTTTTATAATATCTTGAAATCTATATTTATATAAAAAAATTGATTGTCCATTTTTTCCCAACGACTTAGGTTAGGTTAGGTTAGGTATATGGAATATTTGGACATTTCACCGATGTCAAATTTGGACTTTGCAAAAAATGGACGAAAAGTAAATATTGTCGGAATTTTGTTAGGTGTTGATAAAAATTGGACAATTCACCGATGTCAAATTTTGGACATTGTAAAAAAAATGGACGAATGGAAAACTGCTGAGAAAAATCGGACATTTCATCGATGTCAGATTTGGACATTGCAAAAAATTGGACGAGTGGTAATTTGCTGAGAAAAATCGGATATTTCATCGATGTCAACTTTGGACAAAATAAATAAAGATTTCATTAGTATTATGAAAAATACTATCTGGTAATTTCTTGTATATATATACATATATATACATATATATATATATATGGATAAATACCTGTTACATAATGATTGAATCCTTCTATTTCTTGTACATGTAGATTCATACTAGAATGATGATATTAAAAAAAATGGACATTTCAACTTGTAAATTTTTGGACTTTGGAAAAAAATGGACATTAGTTCAATATGAACATTAGTCCAATATAAACATTTCAACTAGTAAATTTTTTTTGACATTGAAAAAAAAATGGACATTACATCTTGTAAATTTTTGGACATTGAAAAAAAATGGACATTAGTCCAATATGAACATTTCAACTAGTAATTTTTTTAGACATTAGTCCAATATAAACATTTCAACTAGTAAATATTTTTTTGATATTGAAAAAAAAATGTACATTTCATCTAGTAAATTTTTTTTTGACATTGAAAAAAAAATGGACATTTCATCTAGTAAATTTTTTTTTGACATTGAAAAAAAAATGGACATTTCAACTAGTAAATTTTTGGACATTGAAAAAAATATGGACATTAGTCCAATATAAACATTTCACCTAGTAATTTTTTTGACATTGAAAAAAAATGGATATTTCAACTAGTAAATTTTTGGACATTGAAAAAAATATGGACATTAGTCCAATATAAACATTTCACCTAGTAATTTTTTTGACATTGAAAAAAAATGGACATTTCAACTAGTAAATTTTTGGACATTGAAAAAAATATGGACATTAGTCCAATATAAACATTTCACCTAGTAATTTTTTTGACATTGAAAAAAATGGACATTTCAACTAGTAAATTTTTGGACATTGAAAAAAATATGGACATTAGTCCAATATAAACATTTCACCTAGTAATTTTTTTGACATTGAAAAAAAAGGACATTTCAACTAGTAAATTTTTGGACATTGAAAAAAAATGGACATTTCAACTAGTAAATTTTTGGACATTGAAAAAAAATGGACATTTCAACTAAAAAAAAAGGACATTTCAACTTGTAAATTTTTAGACATTGAAAAAAAATTGGACATTTCAACTAAAAAAAATGGACATTTCATCTTGAAAAATTTTGGACATTGAAAAAAAATTGGACATTTCAACTAAAAAAAAGGACAT
>NW_028234418.1:18045330-18072830 GCF_977035675.1 Penaeus japonicus
AAAAATTCGCTATCACTGTTCTGCTAAGAACACATAGGTAAGGTCCATTGTAGTGATTCCCCGAGACATTCCCTTGCCCCAAAGTAAAATCCCGATTGAATCTATGGTAACGTGAACCCTTGTCCTGTGTAGGGGTAGGCTGCCACCAGCTGATAAGGGATCAGCACCCGTGTATGTGCGAGACAGTTGAAGACGTGTAAAATGTATGTTATGTATGTGTATGAGTGCATGTCAGTTTGTATGTGGAAAGAAAGAGTTCCTACACAGGACATTGCCGAGCAGGCGTGGCTAGAGTCAGGCAAACATTCTTGTTTCAGTGTTTCTCAAATCAAGTCTCAAAAGATACTTAAAAGATATAAAAAGAGAAATATTTCCGATCATCAAAGTTTATTATTATATATATATATTCAACACAAAAGGTCTCTCCTCCTTCTATATTCAAAATCTGTCTTTTGGCTGGCCATGAATTTAGCCTATGGCCACAACCCTTGTAAAAACAATAAAATACAATAAAAGAGTAAAAAGACAACAAGTGCCAAAAGGGCACAGGTTGTGAGCAGTGCTGTTGCCGAGCTAGGCTCATCTACAAGTGGCTATGCTTGCTTGCTTGTTGGATTTATTGGCTATCAACCAGCGGCACATGCCAAGGTCATTCAGCCAATGATTCCATTTTATTTTATCAATCTATATAAGGTCATAAAGTTTTGTCTCCTTTAGAAAAGTGATTACTTTGCTTATTATTTTTTCATTGTCAGATAGTAAATTGTTTATATTTAATTCTATATTTTTGATTTGTAAATAATTTTTTATATTCTGTCTTTTATTTATGTATTTTTGGCAAAATATCAGGATGTGTGCCACTGTTAAATGTCTATCACAGTGGTCACACTGTGGAGGGAATTTCTTTTCTATGTAGGGAGTGAGGTGGGTTATACGTGTGGCATTGACCCGAAGCCGAGCCAATACCACCTCCTCCCTTCTGTTTTTCCTGTGGGCTGTGTCCCACATTTCTATTTCATTTTTTATTTTTCTGATTGTGAGGTCGGTCCACTCACTCTGCCACAGGAGATGGATTTTTGCTTTTATAAAAGAGACAAAACACCTGAGATCTGTGCGGATAATACCAGGCTCCAGATCGCCAGTCGACCCGGCTAGTTTGTCAGCCTGTTCATTACCATGGATACCCGAGTGTCCAGGTACCCATATCAGTTTGATTGATTTATTGGCACTATGCATTTTACGAATGATATTACCCTGTATTTCATTATATGTGGTTTCTAGTGATTTAATGGCTTTAATTGAACTTAACGAGTCTGAAAAGATGACTATTCTATCGTGGGTCGTCGATAGGGCAAAATCTAAAGCTTTATCAATTGCAAATAATTCGGCGAGAAAGATCGATGTATGATTCGGCAATCGAAATCTCAACTGACATTCAGTCGACCATACACCCGCTCCCACACACTCGTCTGTCTTGGACCCGTCGGTATATAAATGAAACAAGGAAAGATGTTTAATTAGGATCTCTCTGAACCTCTGGCGTACCTCCACCTCCGACACCGTGGCTTTGGCTGATGGTAGCCAGTCTACAACAGTAGAAAAATTGGGTGTTTCCCACGGTGCTATATTTGATTGAACCAGGGTATCGATGGTAGAGAGATCTATACCGACTTTTTCTGTGAGGTCATGGAGTCTATTGCCCAGCGGCTTCCCGCCGCGATACTGGGGCCCTACCTGCCGGCGCAAAACATCCCTGTTGGGATGTTGGGGCTGCCTGGCTACCTTTGCGGCATAGGTCAGCGCAAGCTGGCCGCGTCTAAGACGGAGGGGAGGTACTCCCGACTCTACCTCTAGGCGCTCGGTGCGAGTGCACATAAGGGCTCCAAGACAGACTCGTAAACACGCATTCTGTACTACATTCAAACCTTTCAGAGTTGAGCTCGTTGCCGAGCCATACACGATTGACCCATAATCTACTTTAGACCTAATCAGGGATTTATATAACATCAGTAAAGACTTTCTATCAGCTCCCCATTTGTGTCCAGAAATGCACTTTAATAAATTAAGTGCTTTTTGACATTTATTCTTTAACTGACCAATGTGGTCTTTCCAATTTAATCTACTATCAAAGAGTAGTCCAAGAAATCTAGCTGAATTTTGAATAGGTATTGGATGGTTGTCTAGAGTTAGCCTGATGTTGGGCTTTCTCCTATGTGTAAAAACCACGCCAATACTCTTTTTAATGGAAAACTTAAAACCCCACTGGAGGCCCCAGTTATGAATCATATCCAGTGCCAATTGGATCTGATTTGCCGAGAACTCTGCATTATTGCTGGAGTGCCATAATGCACAATCATCGGCGTACAGTGAGTATTTAAGATTCCGAGGAGGAGATGGTAAAATGTCATTTATTACACATAAAAATAATGTTGGAGACAAGACACTTCCTTGTGGGACCCCGTTTGCCTGGACAAAAATGTCCGAGAAAGTGACGTTGTCAGAAAATAATTTGACAGAAAACGTTCTGTCAGAAATGAAATTTTGGATGAAACAAGGCAAGTTTCCACGTAATCCGAAAGCATAAAGTTTTCTGAGTAGGCCATGTCGCCAAGTCATGTCGTAGGCTTTTTCTATGTCTAAAAATACTGATATCAAAAAATGCTTTTTGGCAAATGCCTCATGAATGTGACTTTCCAGTTTTACTAGCTGATCGAGAGTTTGGCGTCCCTTTCGGAAGCCGCACTGCTCGTCAACTAGTAAATTTCTGGTATTTAAAAAATGCAATAGCCTACTATTAACAATTCTTTCCATGACCTTGCATAAGCAACTTGTCAACGCAATTGGGCGGTAAGAGATGGCGGATCTGGGATTTCCCCCTCCTTTCAATATGGGAATGATGTGGGCGAAGTGCCATGAATTTAGAAAAGTCTGGCTTTTCCAAATATCATTGTACACTTCTAGCAACTTAATCATGTCATCATGATTAAGATGCTTTATCATCTCATATCGAATCTCATCGGGGCCTGGGGATGTTCCTCTACAGGCTTCTAGGGCTCGGACAAGCTCATTCATTGTTAAATCTTTATTGTAATCAAAATTATCTCCTGTGGCAAAGTGAATTGGTTGCAGCTCGGCTGCTTCCTTGGTGGTCAGGAATGCAGGGTTGTAATTTTCCGAGCTGCTTGTATAAGAGAACTGCCTGGCGATTGTGTTAGCAATGTCTCTAGGTTCATCATAATTATTTCCCTCATGTAAGATGTTTCTGATTTTTATTGATTGTTTTTTTCTATTGATTCTATTGACTGTGGACCAAACCTCTGAAATTTTAGTATTGCTGTTTATCGTAGAGACAAAGCTTCGCCAGGAGTCTCTTTTGGCTTGTCTGATTGTTCTACGAGCCCTAGCTCTCGCTTGTTTGTATTTGCGAAAGTTCTCATTTGTGATATTATTATGGAAAAGCCTGTAGGCCCTATTTCGTTCACATAGCGCCCTGCGGCAATCTGGTGTCCACCATGGAACTCTATGCTTAACGCTATCTGTCGAAGTCTTAGGTATGGTTGCCATTGCTGCATTTATAATACAATTTTGAACACTGTTTACTTTATCATCAATGGTTTCTCCAACAACTTTGAGCTTGACGCTCCTTGTGAAGGCGACCCAATCTGCTCTTTTTACGTTAAATTTGGGTGCTGAAGGCGTCCTCGTGGTGTCGCATGAATATTGAATACAAATAGGAAGGTGATCGCTTCCCAACGAGTCGTCAATGGTGTGCCACAGGCACTTGGCTGCTAGTGTTGAGGAAACCAGTGATAGGTCAATAAAGCTCAAATTACCGGTATTATCGTCTTTTCGCGTTGGACTACCATCATTTAGAAGAACCAGATCAGAGTCGTTGATCAACTTAACTACTTGCTCACCTCTACCATTCACCCGCAGGGAACCCCATGATGTATGACGAGCATTAAAATCACCTAGAATTAATTTATTGTTTGGCAGACTGTCCTGAATAGCAAAAAGCTCATCATAGATTAATCTTTTATCAGGTGGACAGTAAGCTGAGCATATAGTCAGATACGTGTTATTGAATTTTACTTTGCATGCGACGTGTTCCAAAGTAGAATTAATCGTCACTTCAATGAAAGGGAGATTCTGGTGGATGTACATGGCGACTCCGCCTCCACCCCTTCCCTCTCGGTCTTTTCTACAAAGATGGTAGTTTTTTAGCGATACGACCTCGTCAGAGACTTGGTCGTTTAAATGGCTTTCTTGTAGTACGATAATATCGGGAGCATAGGACGAGGCTAATAATCTAAGAGAGTTTAATTTTGATCTAAGACTTCGACAGTTCCATTGTATAATGGTATACGCGTGGATTACGTTTTATGGGGTTTGGAAGTGCCTTGTCCGGTGGTTTTTATTTTCTTTTTTTGGGAGGGAGGCGCCTCCTCCTCTCCCTCGCTTCCCGAGGGCCTCTCTCGGGAATTTTTGGAGACAGTAGTCTCCATGGCCTGCTCCCCTCCACCAGAGAGACGCCCGGCGGAGGACGATCTGCTCTTACGAGCAGAACTACCACCAGACGAAGTTCTAGTGGGGGTCGCCTGGACTAGAAGGTGCGATCCGGATTGTGATTTGGTATCGACCTCCTTAAGATGCTGTTTTTGCTGGGTTGATTCAGCAATTTCTTTAATTGTCTTGTTCAATTCTTTAATCTGATTCATCAAGTCCCTTACTGTTTCTTTTAAATCGGAAATTTCCTTGTCTTTAACTGCGAGCTGCTGACTAACACTGATTGCACTGGAAACATTGTTAGTTACTGCTGAGGCGTAAGAAGTATTGGGTTTGCTTGTCAAACCTTCCACTTTCTTTTTGGCCTCACGGTAGCTAACATCGTGCTCTCTCATGTATGCTAATGTCTCAGTCTCCTTCTTCAGGCTACTGCAATCAGCAGAGCCTGACTGATGGGGACCTCCACAGTTAGCACACTTGAGTGTCTTTTCCGTGCATTCAGTGGTATCGTGATCTCCAGTACATTTACCGCAAGTGAATTTGTTACTGTCCTTATCCATGCATCTTAATGAGGTGTGTCCAAATTTTTGGCATCTATTACACCGCATTGGCTTTTGAATATAAGGTCTTACTTGAACAATCTCATATCCGATTTTAACTGTACTAGGAATTTTTGGTGAAGAAAAAGTCAAGAAACACAATCCGGTCTTTGTTCGCACATTCCCATCTTTCTTTGACATACAATTTACGTCAACTACGCTCTGGTCTTTCATGGCATCAAGAATTTCACTTTCTTCCATTGTCCTCAAATCCCTGTGAAAGATTACTCCCTTACAGGTATTTGGGCCAACAGGAATAGTTACTTTTACGCTGAGGTCATGAATTTGCGTCAGTTTAAGCAAATCCTTAATCTGAGACTTAAATTGTACTTTAACAAGGAGGCTGCCATCTCGCAATTTTCGGACAAAATCAAACCCGCCTTCCACTTGACCATCAAGGACCTTCTTGATGATAAAGGGGTTGACATTCTGCAGGGATTGATTTTCTTTCACGCATCGTATGTTCAAGCACCTTGCATTCTCTGGAGGGATATCAATGTGTCGTCTGGGTCGGTCATTGGTCGGGGTTCCATTATTAGTCTTAGTGGTCTTAGAGGAGTTCTGAGTCGCCCCTCCTCCTTGGGGAGGAGGAAGGGTAGCCGGGGAGTCAATCATACTGGGTATCGGACCAGGTCCGAACCCTGGGCCAAAGCCCGTTGTCCTGAGGGGACTACCTTTTCCCTTAACTTTTGGATCAACCTAATCCCAATAGCTAAGAGAGGATAAAATAAAACAAGTCTTATCGTTAAGCGTCCTCACCCCCCCTTAGTGGAAGCCTGGTTGCGTTCTCCAGTACCAACTAAGGGATCGGAGTTGTGTGTAAGACACCTTCCAACCGCCGAACCTGCCTAGTGCGAGGGACGGTAAGTTGGTGCCCACCCCCCAAGCGAATACAGGAGCTCACAAGGAGACTCCCGTAGGCTCAGGAAAGTCACACAGAAGAATGGAAAAAATTTAGGAGGAGAGAAAAGTTGCGCCCAAAGGACGCCCCAGACTACTGGGCCTCCCTACCCAGGGGTCACAGCCCGTAAGGGCTACCCTGAGGTAGAAGAGAGCTGCGGGTCTGGGGTGGGGGCTGACTACTCTACTGTAGGCTCGTGCTACCTTCAAATAACAAAGCACTGAAGGTGCAGGCAAGGCACTAAAAGTGCAAAAGTCTGAAAAAACAGGTTTTACTCGACTTTGATTTACTTTAAAACACAGAAACAAAAATGTCGAGCAAGACGAGAGGCCCCGGAAACCAGGGTAGCTCCTGTGTCACAAGACTTATAATTTTTTGTTGCTGTGTTATGGGAACAGGGTGTGAGGCATTCAGAGTCTCATACACGAGTGTGTGATGATCCTTGCTTGCTTGTTGGATTTATTGGCTATCAACCAGCGGCACAGGCCAAGGTTATTAAGCCAATGATTCCATTTTATTTTATCAATCTAAAGAAGGTCATAAAGTTTTGTCTCCTTTAAAAAAGTGATTACTTTACTAATTATTTTTTCATTATCTGATAGTAAATTGTTTATATTACATTCAATATTTTTAATTTGTAAAAAGTTTTTATTTTTTGTCTTTGTATATTATATGCTTGACATGATGTTAAAAAGTGTGGTATTGTGAAAGGTCTGTTGCATTGGCCACACTGTGGAGGGAAATTTTTATTCATGTAGGGAGTAAGGTGGGTATGTCTTGTGGCATTGACCCGAAGCCGAGCCAATACCACCTCCTCCCTTCTGTTCTTCCTGTGGGCTGTGTCCCACATTTCTATTTCATTTTTGAATTTTCTGATTGTGAGGTCGGTCCACTCACTCTGCCACAGGAGATGGATTTTTGCTTTTATAAAAGAGACAAAACACCTGAGATCTGTGCGGATAATACCAGGCTCCAGATCGCCAGTCGACCCGGCTAGTTTGTCAGCCTGTTCATTACCATGGATACCCGAGTGTCCAGGTACCCATATCAGTTTGATTGATTTATTGGCACTATGCATTTTACGAATGATATTACCCTGTATTTCATTATAGGTGGTTTCTAGTGATTTAATGGCTTTAATTGAACTTAACGAGTCTGAAAAAATGACTATTCTATCGTGGGTCGTCGATAGGGCAAAATCTAAAGCTTTATCTATTGCAAAAAGTTCGGCAAGAAAGATCGATGTATGATTCGGCAAACGAAATCTCAACTGACATTCAGTCGACCATACACCCGCTCCCACACACTCGTCTGTCTTGGACCCGTCGGTATATAAATGAAAAAAGGAAAGATGTTTTATTAGGATCTCTCTGAACCTCTGGCGTACCTCCACCTCCGACACCGTGGCTTTGGCTGATGGTAGCCAGTCTACAACAGTAGAAAAATTGGGTGTTTCCCACGGTGCTATATTTGATTGAACCAGGGTATCGATGGTAGAGAGATCTATACCGACTTTTTCTGTGAGGTCATGGAGTCTATTGCCCAGCGGCTTCCCGCCGCGATACTGGGGCCCTACCTGCCGGCGTAAAACATCCCTGTTGGGATGTTGGGGCTGCCTGGCTACCTTCGCGGCATAGGTCAGCGCAAGCTGGCCGCGTCTAAGACGGAGGGGAGGTACTCCCGACTCTACCTCTAGGCGCTCGGTGCGAGTGCACTTAAGGGCTCCAAGACAGACTCGTAAACACGCATTCTGCACAACATTCAAACCTTTCAGAGTTGAGCTCGTTGCCGAGCCATACACGATTGACCCATAATCTACTTTAGATCTAATCAGGGATTTATATAACATCAGTAAAGACTTTCTATCAGCTCCCCATTTGTGTCCAGAAATGCACTTTAATAAATTAAGTGCTTTTTGACATTTATTCTTTAACTGACCAATGTGGTCTTTCCAATTTAATCTACTATCAAAGAGTAGACCAAGAAATCTAGCTGAATTTTGAATAGGTATTGGATGGTTGTCTAGAGTTAGCCTCATGTTGGGCATTCTCCTATGTGTAAAAACCACGCCAATACTCTTTCTTATGGAAAACTTAAAACCCCACTGGAGGCCCCAGTTATGAATCATATCCAGTGCCAATTGGATCTGATTTGCCGAGAACTCTGCATTATTGCTGGAGTGCCATAATGCACAATCATCGGCGTACAGTGAGTATTTAAGATTCCGAGGAGGAGATGGTAAAATGTCATTTATAATACATAAAAATAATGTGGGAGACAAGACACTTCCTTGTGGGACCCCGTTTGCCTGGACAAAAATGTCCGAGAAAGTGACGTTGTCAGAAAATAATTTGACAGAAAACGTTCTGTCAGAAATGAAATTTTGGATAAAACAAGGCAAGTTTCCACGTAATCCGAAAGCATAAAGTTTTCTGAGTAGGCCATGTCGCCAAGTCATGTCGTAGGCTTTTTCTATGTCTAAAAATACTGATATCAAAAAATGCTTTTTGGCAAATGCCTCATGAATATGACTTTCCAGTTTTACTAGCTGATCGAGAGTTTGGCGTCCCTTTCGGAAGCCGCACTGCTCGTCAACTAGTAAATTTCTGGTATTTAAAAAATGCAATAGCCTACTATTAACAATTCTTTCCATGACCTTGCATAAGCAACTTGTCAACGCAATTGGGCGGTAAGAGATGGCGGATCTGGGATTTCCCCCTCCTTTCAATATGGGAATGATGTGGGCGAAGTGCCATGAATTTGGAAAAGTCTGGCTTTTCCAAATATCATTGTACACTTCTAGCAACTTAATCATGTCATCATGATTAAGATGCTTTATCATCTCATATCGAATCTCATCGGGGCCTGGGGATGTTCCTCTACAGGCTTCTAGGGCTCGGACAAGCTCATTCATTGTAAGGTCTTTATTGTAATCAAAATTATCTCCTGTGGCAAAGTGAATTGGTTGCAGCTCGGCTGCTTCCTTGGTGGTCAGGAATGCAGGGTTGTAGTTTTCCGAGCTGCTTGTATAAGAGAACTGCCTGGCGATTGTGTTAGCAATGTCTCTAGGTTCATCATAATTATTTCCCTCATGTAAGATGTTTCTGATTTTTATTGATTGTTTTTTTCTATTAATTCTATTGACTGTGGACCAAACCTCTGAAATTTTAGTATTGCTATTTATCGTAGAGACAAAGCTTCGCCAGGAGTCTCTTTTGGCTTGTCTGATTGTTCTACGAGCCCTAGCTCTCGCTTGTTTGTATTTGCGAAAGTTCTCATTTGTGATATTATTATGGAAAAGCCTGTAGGCCCTATTTCGTTCACATAGCGCCCTGCGGCAATCTGGTGTCCACCATGGAACTCTATGCTTAACGCTATCTGTCGAAGTCTTAGGTATGGTTGCCATTGCTGCATTTATAATACAATTTTGAACACTGTTTACTTTATCATCAATGGTTTCTCCAACAACTTCGAGCTTGACGCTCCTTGTGAAGGCGACCCAATCTGCTCTTTTTACGTTAAATTTGGGTGCTGAAGGCGTCCTCGTGGTGTCGCATGAATATTGAATACAAATAGGAAGGTGATCGCTTCCCAACGAGTCGTCAATGGTGTGCCACAGGCACTTGGCTGCTAGTGTTGAGGAAACCAGTGATAGGTCTATAAAGCTCAAATTACCGGTATTATCGTCTATTCGCGTTGGACTACCATCATTTAGAAGAACCAGATCAGAGTCGTTGATCAACTTAACTACTTGCTCACCTCTACCATTCACCCGCAGGGAACCCCATGATGTATGACGAGCATTAAAATCACCTAGAATTAATTTATTGTTTGGCAGACTGTCCTGAATAGCAAAAAGCTCATCATAGATTAATCTTTTATCAGGTGGACAGTAAGCTGAGCATATAGTCAGATACGTGTTATTGAATTTTACTTTGCATGCAACGTGTTCCAAAGTAGAATTAATCGTCACTTCAATGAAAGGGAGATTCTGGTGGATGTACATGGCGACTCCGCCTCCACCCCTTCCCTCTCGGTCTTTTCTACAAAGATGGTAGTTTTTTAGCGATACGACCTCGTCAGAGACTTGGTCGTTTAAATGGCTTTCTTGTAGTACGATAATATCGGGAGCATAGGACGAGGCTAATAATCTAAGAGAGTTTAATTTTGATCTAAGACTTCGACAGTTCCATTGTATAATGGTATACGCGTGGATTACGTTTTATGGGGTTTGGAAGTGCCTTGTCCGGTGGTTTTTATTTTCTTTTTTTGGGAGGGAGGCGCCTCCTCCTCTCCCTCGCTTCCCGAGGGCCTCTCTCGGGAATTTTTGGAGACAGTAGTCTCCATGGCCTGCTCCCCTCCACCAGAGAGACGCCCGGCGGAGGACGATCTGCTCTTACGAGCAGAACTACCACCAGACGAAGTTCTAGTGGGGGTCGCCTGGACTAGAAGGTGCGATCCAGATTGTGATTTGGTATCGACCTCCTTAAGATGCTGTTTTTGCTGGGTTGATTCAGCAATTTCTTTAATTGTCTTGTTCAATTCTTTAATCTGATTCATCAAGTCCCTTACTGTTTCTTTCAAATCGGAAATTTCCTTGTCTTTAACTGCGAGCTGCTGACTAACACTGATTGCACTGGAAACATTGTTAGTTACTGCTGAGGCGTAAGAAGTATTGGGTTTGCTTGTCAAACCTTCCACTTTCTTTTTGGCCTCACGGTAGCTAACATCGTGCTCTCTCATGTATGCTAATGTCTCAGTCTCCTTCTTCAGGCTACTGCAATCAGCAGAGCCTGACTGATGGGGACCTCCACAGTTAGCACACTTGAGTGTCTTTTCCGTGCATTCAGTGGTATCGTGATCTCCAGTACATTTACCGCAAGTGAATTTGTTACTGTCCTTATCCATGCATCTTAATGAGGTGTGTCCAAATTTTTGGCATCTATTACACCGCATTGGCTTTTGAATATAAGGTCTTACTTGAACAATCTCATATCCGATTTTAACTGTACTAGGAATTTTTGGTGAAGAAAAAGTCAAGAAACACAATCCGGTCTTTGTTCGCACATTCCCATCTTTCTTTGACATACAATTTACGTCAACTACGCTCTGGTCTTTCATGGCATCAAGAATTTCACTTTCTTCCATTGTCCTCAAATCCCTGTGAAAGATTACTCCCTTACAGGTATTTGGGCCAACAGGAATAGTTACTTTTACGCTGAGGTCATGAATTTGCGTCAGTTTAAGCAAATCCTTAATCTGAGACTTAAATTGTACTTTAACAAGGAGGCTGCCATCTCGCAATTTTCGGACAAAATCAAAACCGCCTTCCACTTGACCATCAAGGACCTTCTTGATGATAAAGGGGTTGACATTCTGCAAGGATTGATTTTCATTCATGCATCGGATGTTCACGCACCTTGCGTTCTGGGGAGGGATATCAATGTGTCGTCTGGGTCGGTCATTGGTCGGGGTTCCATTATTAGTCTTAGTGGTCTTAGAGGAGTTCTGAGTCGCCCCTCCTCCTTGGGGAGGAGGAAGGGTAGCCGGGGAGTCAATCATACTGGGTATCGGACCAAGTCCGAACCCTGGGCCAAAGCCCGTTGTCCTGAGGGGACTACCTTTTCCCTTAACTGTTGGATCAACCTAATCCCAATAGCTAAGAGAGGATAAAAATAAACAAGTCTTATCGTTAAGCGTCCTCACCCCCCCTTAGTGGAAGCCTGGTTGCGTTCTCCAGTACCAACTAAGGGATCGGAGTTGTGTGTAAGACACCTTCCAACCGCCGAACCTGCCTAGTGCGAGGGACGGTAAGTTGGTGCCCACCCCCCAAGCGAATACAGGAGCTGACAAGGAAACTCCGGTAGGCTCAGGAAAGTCACACGGAAAGATAGAAAAATTCAGGGGAAGAAGAGTTGCGCCCAAAGGACGCTCCAGACTACTGGGCCTCCCTGCCAGGGGTCAGCCCGTAAGGGCTAGCCTGTGGTAGAAGAGTGCTGCGGGTGTGGGGTGGGGGCTGACTACTTCTACTGTAGTCTCGTGTCACCTTCAAAATAAAGCACTGAAGGTGCAGGCAAAGCACAAAAACTGTAAATACAGTAATTTACTTTATTATTTTACTTTAAAGAACAAAGAAACAACAAGATCTAGCGAGACTAGAAGCCCTGAGACAGGGTAGTTCCAGTGGCACCAGATATTTTACTTATTGCTTCTATGTTTTGAGTACAGTGTGAGGCCAAAAGAGTCTCATACACGAGTGTGATGATCCAGGCTTGCTTGCTTGCTTGCTTGTTGGATTTATTGGCTATCAACCAGCGGCACAGGCCAAGGTTATTAAGCCAATGATTCCATTTTATTTTATCAATCTATAAAAGGTCATAAAGTTTTGTCTCCTTTAAAAAAGTGATTACTTTACTTATTATTTTTTCATTATCAGAAAGTAGATTTTTTATATTCAATTCAATATTTTTGATTTGTAAGTAATTTTTTATTTTTTGTCTTTGGTTATTGTATTGATTGCATGTTATAAGTATATGGTTTATTGATAAAGTTCTATTGCAGTGTTGGCATTGAGGAGGGAATCTTTTTTCTATGTAGGGAGTGAGGTGTGTAAGTCTTGTTGTGTTTACCCTGAGGCGGGCCAACACCACCTCCTCCCTTCTGTATTTTCTGTGGGCTGTGTCCCACGTTTCTATTTTTTCTTTTGTTTTGTTGTGCATTGTGAGGTCGGTCCACTCACTCTGCCACAGGAGATGGATTTTTGCTTTTATAAAAGAGACAAAACACCTGAGATCTGTATGGATAATACCAGGCTCCAGATCGCCAGTCGACCCGGCTAGTTTGTCAGCCTGTTCATTACCATGGATACCCGAGTGTCCAGGTACCCATATCAGTTTGATTGATTTATTGGCACTATGCATTTTACGAATGATATTACCCTGTATTTCATTATAGGTGGTTTCTAGTGATTTAATGGCTTTAATTGAACTTAACGAGTCTGAAAATATGACTATTCTATCGTGGGTCGTCGATAGGGCAAAATCTAAAGCTTTATCAATTGCAAATAATTCGGCAAGAAAGATCGATGTATGATTCGGCAATCGAAATCTCAACTGACATTCAGTCGACCATACACCCGCTCCCACACACTCGTCTGTCTTGGACCCGTCGGTATATAAATGAAAAAAGGAAAGATGTTTAATTAGGATCTCTCTGAACCTCTGGCGTACCTCCACCTCCGACACCGTGGCTTTGGCTGATGGTAGCCAGTCTACAACAGTAGAAAAATTGGGTGTTTCCCACGGTGCTATATTTGATTGAACCAGGGTATCGATGGTAGAGAGATCTATACCGACTTTTTCTATGAGGTCATGGAGTCTATTGCCCAGCGGCTTCCCGCCGCGATACTGGGGCCCTACCTGCCGGCGCAAAACCTCCCTGTTGGGATGTTGGGGCTGCCGTGCTACCTTTGCGGCATAGGTCAGCGCAAGCTGGCCGCGTCTAAGACGGAGGGGAGGTACTCCCGACTCTACCTCTAGGCGCTCGGTGCGAGTGCACATAAGGGCTCCAAGACAGACTCGTAAACACGCATTCTGTACTACATTCAAACCTTTCAGAGTTGAGCTCGTTGCCGAGCCATACACGATTGACCCATAATCTACTTTAGACCTAATCAGGGATTTATATAACATCAGTAAAGACTTTCTATCAGCTCCCCATTTGTGTCCAGAAATGCACTTTAATAAATTGAGTGCTTTTTGACATTTATTCTTTAACTGACCAATGTGGTCTTTCCAATTCAATCTACTATCAAAGAGTAGACCAAGAAATCTAGCTGAATTTTGAATAGGTATTGGATGGTTGTCTAGAGTTAGCCTGATGTTGGGCTTTCTCCTATGTGTAAAAACCACGCCAATACTCTTTTTAATGGAAAACTTAAAACCCCACTGGAGGCCCCAGTTATGAATCATATCCAGTGCCAATTGGATCTGATTTGCCGAGAACTCTGCATTATTGCTGGAGTGCCATAATGCACAATCATCGGCGTACAGTGAGTATTTAAGATTCCGAGGAGGAGATGGTAAAATGTCATTTATTACACATAAAAATAATGTTGGAGACAAGACACTTCCTTGTGGGACCCCGTTTGCCTGGACAAATATGTCCGAGAAAGTGACGTTGTCAGAAAATAATTTGACAGAAAATGTTCTGTCAGAAATGAAATTTTGGATGAAACAAGGCAAGTTTCCACGTAATCCGAAAGCATAAAGTTTTCTGAGTAGGCCATGTCGCCAAGTCATGTCGTAGGCTTTTTCTATGTCTAAAAATACTGATATCAAAAAATGCTTTTTGGCAAATGCCTCATGAATGTGACTTTCCAGTTTTACTAGCTGATCGAGAGTTTGGCGTCCCTTTCGGAAGCCGCACTGCTCGTCAACTAGTAAATTTCTGGTATTTAAAAAATGCAATAGCCTACTATTAACAATTCTTTCCATGACCTTGCATAAGCAACTTGTCAACGCAATTGGGCGGTAAGAGATGGCGGATCTGGGATTTCCCCTCCTTTCAATATGGGAATGATGTGGGCGAAGTGCCATGAATTTGGAAAAGTCTGGCTTTTCCAAATATCATTGTACACTTCTAGCAACTTAATCATGTCATCATGATTAAGATGCTTTATCATCTCATATCGAATCTCATCGGGGCCTGGGGATGTTCCTCTACAGGCTTCTAGGGCTCGGACAAGCTCATTCATTGTTAGATCTTTATTGTAATCAAAAATATCTCCTGTGGCAAAGTGAATTGGTTGCAGCTCGGCTGCTTCCTTGGTGGTCAGGAATGCAGGGTTGTAATTTTCCGAGCTGCTTGTATAAGAGAACTGCCTGGCGATTGTGTTAGCAATGTCTCTAGGTTCATCATAATTAATTCCCTCATAAATAATGTTTCTGATTTTAGTTGATGATTTTTTTCTATTGATTCTATTCACTGTGGACCAAACCTCTGATAACTTTGTGTTGCTGTTAATCGTAGAGACAAAGCTTCGCCAGGAGTCTCTTTTGGCTTGTCTAATTGTTCTACGAGCCCTAGCTCTCGCTTGTTTGTATTTGCGAAAGTTCTCGTTGGTAATATTATTATGGAAAAGCCTGTAGGCCCTATTTCGTTCACATAGCGCCCTGCGGCAATCTGGTGTCCACCATGGAACTCTATGCTTAACGCTATCTGTCGAAGTCTTAGGTATGGTTGCCATTGCTGCATTTATAATACAATTTTGAACACTGTTTACTTTATCATCAATGGTTTCTCCAACAACTTCGAGCTTGACGCTCCTTGTGAAGGCGACCCAATCTGCTCTTTTTACGTTAAATTTGGGTGCTGAAGGCGTCCTCGTGGTGTCGCATGAATATTGAATACAAATAGGAAGGTGATCGCTTCCCAACGAGTCGTCAATGGTGTGCCACAGGCACTTGGCTGCTAGTGTTGAGGAAACCAGTGATAGGTCAATAAAGCTCAAATTACCGGTATTATCGTCTATTCGCGTTGGACTACCATCATTTAGAAGAACCAGATCAGAGTCGTTGATCAACTTAACTACTTGCTCACCTCTACCATTCACCCGCAGGGAACCCCAAGATGTATGACGAGCATTGAAATCACCTAGAATTAATTTATTGTTTGGCAGACTGTCCTGAATAGCAAAAAGCTCATCATAGATTAACCTTTTATCAGGTGGACAGTAAGCTGAGCATATAGTCAGATACGTGTTATTGAATTTTACTTTGCATGCGACGTGTTCCAAAGTAGAATTAATCGTCACTTCAATGAAAGGGAGATTCTGGTGGATGTACATGGCGACTCCGCCTCCACCCCTTCCCTCTCGGTCTTTTCTACAAAGATGGTAGTTTCTTAGCGATACGACCTCGTCAGAGACTTGGTCGTTTAAATGGCTTTCTTGTAGTACGATAATATCGGGAGCATAGGACGAGGCTAATAATCTAAGGGAATTTAATTTTGATCTAAGACTTCGACAGTTCCATTGTATAATGGTATACGCGTGGATTACGTTTTATGGGGTTTGGAAGTGCCTTGTCCGGTGGTTTTTATTTTCTTTTTTTGGGAGGGAGGCGCCTCCTCCTCTCCCTCGCTTCCCGAGGGCCTCTCTCGGGAATTTTTGGAGACAGTAGTCTCCATGGCCTGCTCCCCTCCACTAGAGAGACGCCCGGCGGAGGATGATCTGCTCTTACGAGCAGAACTACCATCAGACGAAGTTCTAGTGGGGGTCGCCTGGACTAGAAGGTGCGATCCGGATTGTGATTTGGTATCGACCTCCTTAAGATGCTGTTTTTGCTGGGTTGATTCAGCAATTTCTTTAATTGTCTTATTTAATTCTTTAATCTGATTCATCAAGTCCTTTACTGTTTCTTTCAAATCGGAAATTTCCTTGTCTTTAACTGCGAGCTGCTGACTAACACTGATTGCACTGGAAACATTGTTAGTTACTGCTGAGGCGTAAGAAGTATTGGGTTTGCTTGTCAAACCTTCCACTTTCTTTTTGGCCTCACGGTAGCTAACTTCGTGCTCTCTCATGTATGCTAATGTCTCAGTCTCCTTCTTCAGGCTACTGCAATCAGCAGAGCCTGACTGATGGGGACCTCCACAGTTAGCACACTTGAGTGTCTTTTCCGTGCATTCAGTGGTATCGTGATCTCCAGTACATTTACCGCAAGTGAATTTGTTACTGTCCTTATCCATGCATCTTAATGAGGTGTGTCCAAATTTTTGGCATCTATTACACCGCATTGGCTTTTGAATATAAGGTCTTACTTGAACAATCTCATATCCGATTTTAACTGTACTAGGAATTTTTGGTGAAGAAAAAGTCAAGAAACACAATCCGGTCTTTGTTCGCACATTCCCATCTTTCTTTGACATACAATTTACGTCAACTACGCTCTGGTCTTTCATGGCATCAAGAATTTCACTTTCTTCCATTGTCCTCAAATCCCTGTGAAAGATTACTCCCTTACAGGTATTTGGGCCAACAGGAATAGTTACTTTTACGCCGAGGTCATGAATTTGCGTCAGTTTAAGCAAATCCTTAATCTGAGACTTAAATTGTACTTTAACAAGGAGGCTGCCATCTCGCAATTTTCGGACAAAATCAAAACCGCCTTCCACTTGACCATCAAGGACCTTCTTGATGATAAAGGGGTTGACATTCTGCAGGGATTGATTTTCTTTCACGCATCGTATGTTCAAGCACCTTGCGTTCTCTGGAGGGATATCAATGTGTCGTCTGGGTCGGTCATTGGTCGGGGTTCCATTATTAGTCTTAGTGGTCTTAGAGGAGTTCTGAGTCGCCCCTCCTCCTTGGGGAGGAGGAAGGGTAGCCGGGGAGTCAATCATACTGGGTATCGGACCAGGTCCGAACCCTGGGCCAAAGCCCGTTGTCCTGAGGGGACTACCTTTTCCCTTAACTGTTGGATCAACCTAATCCCAATAGCTAAGAGAGGATAAAATAAAACACGTCTTTTAGTTAATCGTCCTCACCCCCCCTTAGTGGAAGCCTGGTTGCGTTCTCCAGTACCAACTAAGGGATCGGAGTTGTGTGTAAGACACCTTCCAACCGCCGAACCTGCCTAGTGCGAGGGACGGTAAGTTGGTGCCCACCCCCCAAGCGAATACAGGAGCTCACAAGGAGACTCCCGTAGGCTCAGGAAAGTCACACAGAAGAATAGAAAAATTCAGGGAGAGAGAAAAGTTGCGCCCAAAGGACGCCCCAGACTACTGGGCCTCCCTACCCAGGGGTCAGCCCATAAGGGCTACCCTGTGGTAGAAGAGAGCTGCGGGTCTGGGGTGGGGGCTGACTACTCCTACTTGTAGTCTCGTGTCACCTTCAAAATAAAGCACTGAAGGTGCAGGCAAAGCAGAAAAAACTGTAAGTACAGTACTTTACTTTAGTTTTTACTTTAGATAACAAAGAAACAACAAGATCTAGCGAGACTAGAAGCCCTGAGACAGGGTAGTTCCAGTGGCACCAGATTTTTTACTTATTGCTTCTATGTTTTTAAGAGCAGTGTGAGGCCAAAAGAGTCTCATACACGAGTGATGATCCTTGCTTGCTTGCTTGTTGGATTTATTGGCTATCAACCAGCGGCACAGGCCAAGGTTATTAAGCCAATGATTCCATTTTATTTTATCAATCTATATAAGGTCATAAAGTTTTGTCTCCTTTAAAAAAGTGATTACTTTACTAATTATTTTTTCATTATCTGATAGTAAATTGTTTATATTTAGTTCTATATTTTTTATTTGTAAATAGTTTTTTATTTTTTGTCTTTGTCTATTATATATTTGGCATGATATTAGATAGTGTGGTATTGAGAAGGGTCTGTTGCATTGACCACACTGTGGAGGGAAATTTTTGTTCATATAGGGAGTAAGGTGGGTATATCTTGTGGCATTGACCCGCAGCCGAGCCAATACCACCTCCTCCCTTCTGTTCTTCCTGTGGGCTGTGTCCCACATTTCGATTTCATTTTTGAATTTTCTGATTGTGAGGTCGGTCCACTCACTCTGCCACAGGAGATGGATTTTTGCTTTTATAAAAGAGACAAAACACCTGAGATCTGTGCGGATAATACCAGGCTCCAGATCGCCAGTCGACCCGGCTAGTTTGTCAGCCTGTTCATTACCATGGATACCCGAGTGTCCAGGTACCCATATCAGTTTGATTGATTTATTGGCACTATGCATTTTACGAATGATATTACCCTGTATTTCATTATAGGTGGTTTCTAGTGATTTAATGGCTTTAATTGAACTTAACGAGTCTGAAAAAATGACTATTCTATCGTGGGTCGTCGATAGGGCAAAATCTAAAGCTTTATCTATTGCAAAAAGTTCGGCAAGAAAGATCGATGTATGATTCGGCAATCGAAATCTCAACTGACATTCAGTCGACCATACACCCGCTCCCACACACTCGTCTGTCTTGGACCCGTCGGTATATAAATGAAAAAAGGAAAGATGTTTAATTAGGATCTCTCTGAACCTCTGGCGTACCTCCACCTCCGACACCGTGGCTTTGGCTGATGGTAGCCAGTCTACAACAGTAGAAAAATTGGGTGTTTCCCACGGTGCTATATTTGACTGAACCAGGGTATCGATGGTAGAGAGATCTATACCGACTTTTTCTGTGAGGTCATGGAGTCTATTGCCCAGCGGCTTCCCGCCGCGATACTGGGGCCCTACCTGCCGGCGCAAAACATCCCTGTTGGGATGTTGGGGCTGCCTGGCTACCTTTGCGGCATAGGTAAGCGCAAGCTGGCCGCGTCTAAGACGGAGGGGAGGTACTCCCGACTCTACCTCTAGGCGCTCGGTGCGAGTGCACTTAAGGGCTCCAAGACAGACGCGTAAACACGCATTCTGCACAACATTCAAACCTTTCAGAGTTGAGCTCGTTGCCGAGCCATACACGATTGACCCATAATCTACTTTAGATCTAATCAGGGATTTATATAACATCAGTAAAGACTTTCTATCAGCTCCCCATTTGTGTCCAGAAATGCACTTTAATAAATTAAGTGCTTTTTGACATTTATTCTTTAACTGACCAATGTGGTCTTTCCAATTTAATCTACTATCAAAGAGTAGACCAAGAAATCTAGCTGAATTTTGAATAGGTATTGGATGGTTGTCTAGAGTTAGCCTGATGTTGGGCTTTCTCCTATGTGTAAAAACCACGCCAATACTCTTTCTAATGGAAAACTTAAAACCCCACTGGAGGCCCCAGTTATGAATCATATCCAGTGCCAATTGGATCTGATTTGCCGAGAACTCTGCATTATTGCTGGAGTGCCATAATGCACAATCATCGGCGTACAGTGAGTATTTAAGATTCCGAGGAGGAGATGGTAAAATGTCATTTATAATACATAAAAATAATGTGGGAGACAAGACACTTCCTTGTGGGACCCCGTTTGCCTGGACAAAAATGTCCGAGAAAGTGACGTTGTCAGAAAATAATTTGACAGAAAACGTTCTGTCAGAAATGAAATTTTGGATAAAACAAGGCAAGTTTCCACGTAATCCGAAAGCATAAAGTTTTCTGAGTAGGCCATGTCGCCAAGTCATGTCGTAGGCTTTTTCTATGTCTAAAAATACTGATATCAAAAAATGCTTTTTGGCAAATGCCTCATGAATATGACTTTCCAGTTTTACTAGCTGATCGAGAGTTTGGCGTCCCTTTCGGAAGCCGCACTGCTCGTCAACTAGTAAATTTCTGGTATTTAAAAAATGCAATAGCCTACTATTAACAATTCTTTCCATGACCTTGCATAAGCAACTTGTCAACGCAATTGGGCGGTAAGAGATGGCGGATCTGGGATTTCCCCCTCCTTTCAATATGGGAATGATGTGGGCGAAGTGCCATGAATTTGGAAAAGTCTGGCTTTTCCAAATATCATTGTACACTTCTAGTAACTTAATCATGTCATCATGATTAAGATGCTTTATCATCTCATATCGAATCTCATCGGGGCCTGGGGATGTTCCTCTACAGGCTTCTAGGGCTCGGACAAGCTCATTCATTGTTAGATCTTTATTGTAATCAAAAATATCTCCTGTGGCAAAGTGAATTGGTTGCAGCTCGGCTGCTTCCTTGGTGGTCAGGAATGCAGGGTTGTAATTTTCCGAGCTGCTTGTATAAGAGAACTGCCTGGCGATTGTGTTAGCAATGTCTCTAGGTTCATCATAATTATTCCCTCATGTAAGATGTTTCTGATTTTTATTGATTGTTTTTTTCTATTGATTCTATTGACTGTGGACCAAACCTCTGAAATTTTAGTATTGCTGTTTATCGTAGAGACAAAGCTTCGCCAGGAGTCTCTTTTGGCTTGTCTGATTGTTCTACGAGCCCTAGCTCTCGCTTGTTTGTATTTGCGAAAGTTCTCATTTGTGATATTATTATGGAAAAGCCTGTAGGCCCTATTTCGTTCACATAGCGCCCTGCGGCAATCTGGTGTCCACCATGGAACTCTATGCTTAACGCTATCTGTCGAAGTCTTAGGTATGGTTGCCATTGCTGCATTTATAATACAATTTTGAACATTGTTTACTTTATCATCAATGGTTTCTCCAACAACTTCGAGCTTGACGCTCCTTGTGAAGGCGACCCAATCTGCTCTTTTTACGTTAAATTTGGGTGCTGAAGGCGTCCTCGTGGTGTCGCATGAATATTGAATACAAATAGGAAGGTGATCGCTTCCCAACGAGTCGTCAATGGTGTGCCACAGGCACTTGGCTGCTAGTGTTGAGGAAACCAGTGATAGGTCAATAAAGCTCAAATTACCGGTATTATCGTCTATTCGCGTTGGACTACCATCATTTAGAAGAACCAGATCAGAGTCGTTGATCAACTTAACTACTTGCTCACCTCTACCATTCACCCGTGGGGAACCCCATGATGTATGACGAGCATTGAAATCTCCTAGAATTAATTTATTGTTTGGCAGACTGTCCTGAATAGCAAAAAGCTCATCATAGATTAACCTTTTATCAGGTGGACAGTAAGCTGAGCATATAGTCAGATACGTGTTATTGAATTTTACTTTGCATGCGACGTGTTCCAAAGTAGAATTAATCGTCACTTCAATGAAAGGGAGATTCTGGTGGATGTACATGGCGACTCCGCCTCCACCCCTTCCCTCTCGGTCTTTTCTACAAAGATGGTAGTTTCTTAGCGATACGACCTCGTCAGAGACTTGGTCGTTTAAATGGCTTTCTTGTAGTACGATAATATCGGGAGCATAGGACGAGGCTAATAATCTAAGAGAGTTTACTTTTGATCTAAGACTTCGACAGTTCCATTGTATGATGGTATACGCGTGGATTACGTTTTATGGGGTTTGGAAGTGCCTTGTCCGGTGGTTTTTATTTTCTTTTTTTGGGAGGGAGGCGCTTCCTCCTCTCCCTCGCTTCCCGAGGGCCTCTCTCGGGAATTTTTGGAGACAGTAGTCTCCATGGCCTGCTCCCCTCCACCAGAGAGACGCCCGGCGGAGGATGATCTGCTCTTACGAGCAGAACTACCACCAGACGAAGTTCTAGTGGGGGTCGCCTGGACGAGAAGGTGCGATCCGGATTGTGATTTGGTATCGACCTCCTTAAGATGCTGTTTTTGCTGGGTTGATTCAGCAATTTCTTTAATTGTCTTATTCAATTCTTTAATCTGATTCATTAAGTCCTTTACCGTTTCTTTCAATTCTGCAATTTCCTGGTCCTTAACTGCGAGCTGCTGATTAACACTGCTTGCACTGGAAACAGTGTTAGTTACTGCTGAGGCGTAAGAAGTATTGGGTTTGCTTGTCAAACCTTCCACTTTCTTCTTGGCCTCACGGTAGCTAACATCGTGTTCTCTCATGTATGCTAATGTCTCAGTCTCCTTCTTCAGGCTACTGCATTCAGCAGAACCTGACTGATGGGGACCTCCACAGTTAGCACACTTGAGGGTCTTTTCCGTACATTCAGTGGTATCGTGATCTCCAGTACATTTACCGCAAGTGAATTTGTTACTGTCCTTATCATTGCATCTTAATGAGGTGTGTCCAAATTTTTGGCATCTATTACACCGCATTGGCTTTTGAATGTAAGGTCGTACTTGAACAATCTCATATCCGATTTTGACAGTACTTGGAATTTTATTTGAAGCAAAGGTCAAGAAACACAATCCGGTCTTTGTTCGCGCATTCCCATCTTTCTTGGTCATGCAATTTACGTCCACAACGTTTTGGTCATTCATGGCATCAAGAATTTCGCTTTCTTCCATTGTCCTCAAATCCCTGTGAAAGATTACTCCCTTACAGGTATTTGGGCCAACAGGAATAGTTACTTTTACTGTAATGTCATGAATCTGCGTCAGCTTAAGTAAATCGTTAACCTGAGACTTAAATTGCACTTTCACAAGGAGGCTACCATCTCGCAACTTTCGGACAAAATCAAAACTGCCTCCCACTTGACCATCAAGGACCTTCTTAATGATAAAGGGGTTGACATTCTGCAAGGATTGATTTTCTTTCATGCAACGGATGTTCACGCACCTTGCGTTCTGGGGAGGGATATTAATGTGTCGTCTGGGTCGGTCATTGGTCGGGGTTCCATTACTGGTCAAAGTGGTCTTAGAATGGTTCTGAGTCGCCCCTCCTCCTTGGGGAGGAGGAAGGGTAGCCGGGGAGTCAATCATACTGGGTATCGGACCAGGTCCGAACCCTGGGCCAAAGCCCGTTGTCCTGAGGGGACTACCTTTTCCCTTAACTTTTGGATCAACCTAATCCCAATAGCTAAGAGAGGATACAATAAAACACGTCTTTTAGTTAATCGTCCTCACCCCCCCTTAGTGGAAGCCTGGTTGCGTTCTCCAGTACCAACTAAGGGATCGGAGTTGTGTGTAAGACACCTTCCAACCGCCGAACCTGCCTAGTGCGAGGGACGGTAAGTTGGTGCCCACCCCCCAAGCGAATACAGGAGCTCACAAGGAGACTCCCGTAGGCTCAGGAAAGTCACACAGAAATATGGAAAAAATTTAGGAGGAGAGAAAAGTTGCGCCCAAAGGACGCCCCAGACTACTGGGCCTCCCTACCCAGGGGTCAGCCCGTAAGGGCTACCCTGGAGTAGAAGAGAGCTGCGGGTCTGGGGTGGGGGCTGTCTACTCTACTGTAGGCTCGTGCTACCTTCAAATAACAAAGCACTGAAGGTGCAGGCAAGGCACTAGAAGTGCAAAAAAGTCTGAAACCAGCGTTTACTCGACTAGTTTACGCTACGAAAACACAGAAACAATAATGCCAAGCAAGACAAGAGGCCCCGAAACCAGGGTAGCTCCTGTGTCACAAGACTTATGGTTTATTGCTGCTGCGTTTTTTATAAAGAAACAAGGTGTGAGGCATTCAAAGTCTCATACACGAGTGGATGATCCACTTGCTTGCTTGCTTGTTGGATTTATTGGCTATCAACCAGCGGCACAGGCCAAGGTTATTAAGCCAATGATTCCATTTTATTTTATCAATCTATATAAGGTCATAAAGTTTTGTCTCCTTTAGAAAAGTGATTACTTTACTAATTATTCTTTCGTTGTCAGAAAGTAAATTTTTAATATTATAGTCTATGTTTTTAATTTGAAAGTAATTTTTAATTTTTTGTCTATAATTTGTGTATTTGTGGCATGTTGTCATGATGTGTGATATGGTCATGATTCTATTGCACATGCCACACTGTGGAGGGAAGCTTTTCTCCATGTAAGGATCCAGGTGGGTATACCGTGTGGCGTTTACCCTGATTCGGGCAATTACCACTTCTTCTCTTCTGTTTTTTCTATATGCTGTTTCCCACATTTTAATTTCTTCTTTATTTTTGTTATTTATTGTGAGGTCGGTCCACTCACTCTGCCACAGGAGATGGATTTTTGCTTTTATAAAAGAGACAAAACACCTGAGATCTGTGCGGATAATACCAGGCTCCAGATCGCCAGTCGACCCGGCTAGTTTGTCAGCCTGTTCATTACCATGGATACCCGAATGTCCAGGTACCCATATCAGTTTGATTGATTTATTGGCACTATGCATTTTACGAATGATATTACCCTGTATTTCATTATAGGTGGTTTCTAGTGATTTAATGGCTTTAATTGAACTTAACGAGTCTGAAAAAATGACTATTCTATCGTGGGTCGTCGATAGGGCAAAATCTAAAGCTTTATCTATTGCAAAAAGTTCAGCAAGAAAGATCGATGTATGATTCGGCAATCGAAATCTCAACTGACATTCAGTCGACCATACACCCGCTCCCACACACTCGTCTGTCTTGGACCCGTCGGTATATAAATGAAAAAAGGAAAGATGTTTAATAAGGATCTCTCTGAACCTCTGGCGTACCTCCACCTCCGACACCGTGGCTTTGGCTGATGGTAGCCAGTCTACAACAGTAGAAAAATTGGGTGTTTCCCACGGTGCTATATTTGATTGAACCAGGGTATCGATGGTAGAGAGATCTATACCGACTTTATCTGTGAGGTCATGGAGTCTATTGCCCAGCGGCTTCCCGCCGCGATACTGGGGCCCTACCTGCCGGCGCAAAACATCCCTGTTGGGATGTTGGGGCTGCCTGGCTACCTTCGCGGCATAGGTCAGCGCAAGCTGGCCGCGTCTAAGACGGAGGGGAGGTACTCCCGACTCTACCTCTAGGCGCTCGGTGCGAGTGCACTTAAGGGCTCCAAGACAGACTCGTAAACACGCATTCTGCACAACATTCAAACCTTTCAGAGTTGAGCTCGTTGCCGAGCCATACACGATTGACCCATAATCTACTTTAGATCTAATCAGGGATTTATATAACATCAGTAAAGACTTTCTATCAGCTCCCCATTTGTGTCCAGAAATGCACTTTAATAAATTGAGTGCTTTTTGACATTTATTCTTTAATTGACCAATGTGGTCTTTCCAATTCAATCTACTATCAAAGAGTAGTCCAAGAAATCTAGCTGAATTTTGAATAGGTATTGGATGGTTGTCTAGAGTTAGCCTGATGTTGGGCTTTCTCCTATGTGTAAAAACCACGCCAATACTCTTTTTAATGGAAAACTTAAAACCCCACTGGAGGCCCCAGTTATGAATCATATCCAGTGCCAATTGGATCTGATTTGCCGAGAACTCTGCATTATTGCTGGAGTGCCATAATGCACAATCATCGGCGTACAGTGAGTATTTAAGATTTCGAGGAGGAGATGGTAAAATGTCGTTTATTATACACAGAAATAAGGTGGGAGACAAGACACTTCCTTGTGGGACCCCGTTTGCCTGGACAAAAATGTCCGAGAAAGTGACATTGTCAGAAAACAATTTGACAGAAAACGTTCTGTCAGAAATGAAATTTTGGATGAAACAAGGCAAGTTTCCACGTAATCCGAAAGCATAAAGTTTTCTGAGTAGGCCATGTCGCCAAGTCATGTCGTAGGCTTTTTCTATGTCTAAAAATACTGATATCAGAAAATGCTTTTTGGCAAATGCCTCATGAATGTGACTTTCCAGTTTTACTAGCTGATCGAGAGTTTGGCGTCCCTTTCGGAAGCCGCACTGCTCGTCAACTAGTAAATTTCTGGTATTTAAAAAATGCAATAGCCTACTATTAACAATTCTTTCCATGACCTTGCATAAGCAACTTGTCAACGCAATTGGGCGGTAAGAGATGGCGGATCTGGGATTTCCCCCTCCTTTCAATATGGGAATGATGTGGGCGAAGTGCCATGAATTTGGAAAAGTCTGGCTTTTCCAAATATCATTGTACACTTCTAGCAACTTAATCATGTCATCATGATTAAGATGCTTTATCATCTCATATCGAATCTCATCGGGGCCTGGGGATGTTCCTCTACAGGCTTCTAGGGCTCGGACAAGCTCATTCATTGTAAGGTCTTTATTGTAATCAAAATTATCTCCTGTGGCAAAGTGAATTGGTTGCAGCTCGGCTGCTTCCTTGGTGGTCAGGAATGCAGGGTTGTAGTTTTCCGAGCTGCTTGTATAAGAGAACTGCCTGGCGATTGTGTTAGCAATGTCTCTAGGTGAGTCATAATTACTTCCCTCATGAATGATATTTCTGATTTTATTTGATGTCTTTTTTCTATTTATTCTATTTACTGTGGACCAAACCTCTGATAACTTTGTATTGCTGTTGATCGTAGAGACAAAGCTTCGCCAGGAGTCTCTTTTGGCTTGTCTGATTGTTCTACGAGCCCTAGCTCTCGCTTGTTTGTATTTGCGAAAGTTCTCAGTTGTGATATTATTATGGAAAAGCCTGTAGGCCCTATTTCGTTCACATAGCGCCCTGCGGCAATCTGGTGTCCACCATGGAACTCTATGCTTAACGCTATCTGTCGAAGTCTTAGGAATGGTTGCCATTGCTGCATTTATAATACAATTTTGAACACTGTTTACTTTATCATCAATGGTTTCTCCAACAACTTCGAGCTTGACGCTCCTTGTGAAGGCGACCCAATCTGCTCTTTTTACGTTAAATTTGGGTGCTGAAGGCGTCCTCGTGGTGTCGCATGAATATTGAATACAAATAGGAAGGTGATCGCTTCCCAACGAGTCGTCAATGGTGTGCCACAGGCACTTGGCTGCTAGTGTTGAGGAAACCAGTGATAGGTCAATAAAGCTCAAATTACCGGTATTATCGTCTATTCGCGTTGGACTACCATCATTTAGAAGAACCAGATCAGAGTCGTTGATCAACTTAACTACTTGCTCACCTCTACCATTCACCCGCAGGGAACCCCAAGATGTATGACGAGCATTGAAATCACCTAGAATTAATTTATTGTTTGGCAGACTGTCCTGAATAGCAAAAAGCTCATCATAGATTAACCTTTTATCAGGTGGACAGTAAGCTGAGCATATAGTCAGATACGTGTTATTGAATTTTACTTTGCATGCGACGTGTTCCAAAGTAGA
>NW_028234418.1:18082830-18089402 GCF_977035675.1 Penaeus japonicus
TTATTGCACTATTTTCTCTCAATTGCTTTTTCCTTCAATATGACAAAATTTATCGCATTTAAGTGTAATCCGTTTCATTATCAGAATGGCTCTAACGTGTACTTTAAGCATTTTTGGGTATTTTCCGGATCGTATATGTTACAGTCATTTTTTTTAATTGCACCTTTTTTCTCTCAATTCCCTTTTCCTTTATTATAACGAAAATAAGCGTATTTAACTATAATCCTAATTTTAAGCATTTTTGTCCATTTTCAGGATCGTATATATTACTGTCATTTTTTTTCATTCACTTTTTTTCACTCAATTGCTCTTTCCTTTATTATAACGAAAATCAGCGTATTTAACTATAATCCGTTTCATTATCAGAATGGGTCTAACATGTATTTAAAGCATTTTTGTGTATTTTCAGGATCTTATATATTACTGTCATTTTTTTTCTTTTTTCTTTTATTTGCTCTTTTTTTCTCTCAATTGCTTTTTCCTTTATTATAACGAAAATCAGCGCATTTAATCCGCATTTAATCCGTTTCATTATCAGAATGGCTCTAATGTTTATTTTAAGCATTTTTTGGTATTTTCAGGATCGTATATATTACTGTCAATTTTTTTTTATTGCACCTTTTTTCTCTCAATTGCTTTTTCCTTTATTATAACGAAAATCAGTGCATTTAACTATAATCCGTTTCTTTATCAGAATACCTCTAACGTGTATTTTAAGCATTTTTGGGTATTTTCAGGATCGTATATATTACTGTAATTTTTTTTTTTTTTTTATTATTGCACCTTTATTCTCTCAATTGCTTTTTCCTTTTTCATAACGAAAATCAGCGCATTTAACTATAATTCGTTTCATTATCAGAATGCCTCTAATGTATATTTCAAGAATTTTTTGGGTATTTTCAGGATCGTATATATTATTGTCATTTTTTTATTATACCTTTTTTCTCTCAATTGCTTTTACCTTTATTATAACGAAAATCAGCGCATTTAACTATAATCCGTTTTATTATCAGAATGGCTCTAACGTGTATTTTGAGCATTTTGTGTATTTTCAGGATCGTATATATTATTGTCATTTTGTTTTATTCACCTTTTTTCTGTCAATTGCTTTTTCTTTTATTATAACGAAAATCAGCGCATTTAACTATAATCCGTTCCATTATCAGAATGGCTCTAACGTGTATTTTAAGCATTTTAGGGTGTCTTCAGGATCGTATTTATTACGGTCATCTTCTTTATATTGCACCGTTTTTCTCTCAATTGTTTTTTTTATCCTTCATTATAACGAAAATCAGCGCATTTAACTATAATCCGTTTCATTATCAAATGGCTCTAGCGTGTATTTTACGCATTTTTAGGTATTTTCAGGATCGTATATATTACTGTCATTTTTTTTATTATTACGCCTTTTTTATCTCAATTACTTTTTCCTTTATTATAACAAAAATCAGCGCTATTAACTATAATCCGTTTTATTATCAGAATGGCTCTAACGTGTATTTTAAGCATTTTGGGGTATTTTCAGGATTGTATTTATTACTGACATTTTTTTTTATTATACCTTTTTTTCTCTCAATTGGTTTTTCCTTTATTATAACGAATATCAGCCCATTTAACTATAATCCGTTTCATTTTCAGAATGGCTCTAACGTGTACTTTAAGCATTTTTGTGTATTTTCAGAATCGTATATATTACTGTCATTTTCTTTTATTGCACGTTTTTTTTCTCTCAATTGCTTTTTCTTTTATTATAACGAAAATCAGCGCATTTAACTATAATCCGTTTCATTATCAGAATGGCTCTAACGTGTTTTTTAGGCATTATTGGGTATTTTCAGGATCGTATATATTACTGTTATTTTTTTATTGCACCTTTTTTCTCTCAATTGCTTTTTCTTTTATTATAACGAAAATCAGCGCATTTAACTATAATCCGTTTCATTATCAGAATGGCTCTAACGTGTATTTGAAGCATTTTTGGACATTTTCAGGATCGTATATATTACTGTAATTTTTTTAATTCACTTTTTTCCCTCAATTGCTTTTACCTTTATTATAACGAAAACCAGCACATTTAAGTATAATCCGTTTCATTATCACAATGGCTCAAACGTGTATTTCAAGCATTTTTGGGTAATTTCAGGATCGTATATATTACTGTCTTTTTTTTTATTACACTTTTTTCTCTCAATTGCTTTTTCCTTTTTTATAATGAATATCAGCGCACTTAACTATGATCCATTTCATTATCAGAATGGCTCTAACGTGTATTTAAAGTATTTTTGGGTATTTTCAGGAGCGAATATATTAATCATTTTCTTTTTTATTCCACCTTTTTTATCTCAATTGCTTTTTCATTTATTATAACGAAAATCAGCGCATTTAACTATGATCTATTTCATTATCAGAATGGCTCTAAAGTCTAGTTTAAGCATTTTTGGGTATTTTCAGGATCATACATATTTCTGTCATTTCTTCTTTATTGCACCTTCTTTCTCTCAATTTCTCTTTCCTTTATTATAACGAAAATCAGCACATTTAACTATAATCCGTTTCATTAACATAATGGCTCTAACGTGTATTTTAAGCATTTTTGGGTATGATCAGTTTCGTATATATTACTGTCATTTTTTTACTGTACCTTTTTTCTCTCAATTGCTGTTTCCTTTATTATAACGAAAATAAGCGCTTTTAACTATAATCCCTGTCATTATGAGAATGGCTCTAACGTGTATTTTAAGCATTTTTGGGAATTTTCAGGATTGTATATACTAGTCATTTTTTATGCACCTTTTTTCTCTCAATTGCTTTTTCCTTTATTATAAAGAAAATCAGCGCATTTAACTATAATCTGTTGCATTATCAGAATGGCTCTAACGTGTATTTTAAGCATTTTTGGGTATTTTCAGGATCGTATATATTATTCATTTTTTTAATGCACCTTTTTTCTCTCAATTGCTTTTTCTGTATTATAACGAAAATCAGCGCATTTAACTGTAATCTGTTTCATTAGCAGAATCGCTCTAACGTGTATTTTAATCATTTTTGGGTATTTTAAGGATCGTATATATTACTGTCTTTCTTTTTTTTTATTGAACCTTTTTTCTCTCAATTATTTTTTCCTTTATTATAACGCAAATCAGCAAATTTTAACTAAAATTCGTTTCATTATCAGAATGGCTCTAACGTGTATTTAAAACATTTTAGGGTATTTTCAGGATCGTATATATTACGGTCATTTTCTTTATTGCACTTTTTTCTCTCAATTGCTTTTTCCTTCAATATAACAAAATTCAGCGCATTTAACTATAATCCATTTCATTATCAGATTGGCTCTAACGTGTATTTAAAACATTTTAGGGTATTTTCAGGATCGTATATATTACGGTCATTTTTTTTCATTGCGCTTTTTTTCTCTCAATTGCCTTTTCCTTTATTATAACGAAAATCAGCGCATTTAACTACAATCCTAATCTTAAGCATTTATGTGTATTTTCGGGATCGTATATATTACTGTTTTTTTTTTATTATTGCACTTTTTTTTCTTTCTATTGCTTTTTCCTTTATCATAACGAAAATAAGCGCATTTCACTATAATCCGTTTCATTATCAGAATTGGTCTAACATGTATTTTAAGCATTTTGGGGTATTTTCTGGATCGTATATTACTGTCATTTTTTTTTTTTTTTCTCTCTCTTTCTTTCTCTCAATTACTTTTTATTTTATTATAATGAAAATCAGCGCATTTAATCCGCGTTTAATCCGTTTCATTATCAGAATGGCTCTAATGTATATTTTAGGTTTTTTTTTTAGGTATTTTCAGGATCGTATATATTACTGTCTTTATTTTAGTACACCTTTTTCTCTCAATTCCTTTTTCCTTTATTATAACGAAAATCAGTGCATTTAACTATAATCCGTTTCATTATCAGAATGGATCTAAAGTGTATTTTAAACAATTTTGGGTATTTTCAGGATCGTATATAATACCGTCCTTTTTTATTATTGCACATTTATTCTCTCAATTGCTTTTTTCTTTTTCATAACGAAAATCGGCGCATTTAACTATAATCCGTTTCATCATCAAAATGCCTTTAAAGTGTATTTTAAGCATTTTTTGGGTATTTTCAGGATCGTATATATTACTGCCATTTTTTTTCTTACGCCTTTTTTCTCTAAATTCCTTTTTCCTTTATTATAACTAAAATCAGCGCATTTAACTGTAATCCGTATTATTATCAGAATGACTCTAACGTGCATTTGAAGCATTTTTGAGTATTTTCAGGATAGTATATATTACTGTCATTTTTTTTTATTATTACACCTTTTTTCTCTCAATTACTTTTTCCTTTATTATAACGAAAATCAGTGGAATTAACTATAATCCGTTTCATTATCATAATGGCTCAAACGAGTATTTTAAGCATTTTTGGGTATTTTCAGGATCGTATATATTACTGTCATTTTTTTTATTGCACCTTTTTTCTCTCAATTGTTCTTTCTTTTATTATAACGAAAATCAGCGCATTTAACTACAATCCGTTTCATTATCAGAATGGCTCTAACGTGTATTTTAAGCATTTTTGGGTATTTTCAGGATCGTATATATCACTGTCATCTTTTTTATTGCACCTTTTTATTCTCAATTCCTTTTTCTTTCATTATAACGAAAATGACGATCCTGAAAAAAAGCCAAAAATGCTTAAAATACACGTTAGAGCCATTCTCATAACGAAACGGATTACAGTTCAATGCACTGATTTTTGTTATATTAAAAGAAAAATCAATTGCAAGAAAAAAGGTGCAAGAAAAAAGAAATGACGATCCTGAAAAAAATCCATAAATGCTTAAAATACACGTTAGAGCCATTCTGATAACGAAACGGATTACAGTTCAATGCACTGATTTTTGTTATATTAAAGGAAAAATCAATTGCGAGAAAAAAGGTGCAAGAAAAAAAAATGACGATCCTGAAAAAAAGCCAAAAATGCTTAAAATACACGTTAGAGCCATTCTAATAACGAAACGGATTACAGTTCAATGCACTGATTTTTGTTATATTAAAGGAAAAATCAATTGCGAGAAAAAAGGTGCAAGAAAAAAAAATGACGATCCTAAAAAAAAAAAAAATGCTTAAAATACACGTTAGAGCCATTCTGACAACGAAACGGATTAAAGTTCAATGCACTGATTTTTATTATATTAAAGAAAAAATCAATTGCGAGAAAAAAGGTGCACGAAAAAAAAATGACGATCCTGAAAAAAAGCCAAAAATGCTTAAAATACACGTTAGAGCCATTCTGATAACGAAACGGATTACAGTTCAATGCACTGATTTTTGTTGTATTAAAGGAAAAATCAATTGCGAGAAAAAAGGTTCAAGAAAAAAAAAATGACGATCCTGAAAAAAAGCCAAAATTACTTAAAATACACGTTAGAGCCATTCTCATAACGAAACGGATTACAGTTCAATGCACTGATTTTTGTTATATTAAAGGAAAAATCAATTGCGAGAAAAAAGGTGCAAGAAAAAAAAAATGACGATCCTGAAAAAAAGCCAAAAATGCTTAAAATACACGTTAGAGCCATTCTGATAACGAAACGGATTACAATTCAATGCACTGATTTGTGTTATATTAAAGGAAAAATCAATTGCAAGAAAAAAGGTGCAAGAAAAAAAAATGACGATCCTGAAAAAAAGCCAAAAATGCTTAAAATACACGTTAGAGCCATTCTGATAACGAAACGGATGCACTGATTTTTGTTATATTAAAGAAAAAATCAATTGCGAGAAAAAAGGTGCACGAAAAAAAAAAATGACGATCCTGAAAAAACAAAAAATGCTTAAAATACACGTTAGAGCCATTCTGATAACGAAACGGATTACAATTCAATGCACTGATTTGTGTTATATTAAAGGAAAAATCAATTGCAAGAAAAAAGGTGCAAGAAAAAAAAATGACGATCCTGAAAAAAAGCCAAAAATGCTTAAAATACACGTTAGAGCCATTCTGATAACGAAACGGAATACAGTTCAATGCACTGATTTTTGTTATATTAAAGGAAAAATCAATTGCGAGAAAAAAGGTGCAAGAAAAAAATGACTATCCTGAAAAAAGCCAAAAATGCTTAAAATACACGTTAGAGCCATTCTGATAACGAAACGGATTGCAGTTCAATGCACTGATTTTTGTTATATTAAAGGAAAAATCAATTGCGAGAAAAAAGGTGCAAGAAAAAAAAATAACGATCCTAAAAAAAAGCCAAAAATGCTTAAAATACACGTTTGAGCCATTTTGATAACGAAACGGATTACAGTTCAATGCACTGATTTTTGTTATGTAAAAGGAAAAATCAATTGCGAGAAAAAAGGTGCAAGAAAAAAAAATGACGATCATGAAAAAAAGCTAAAAATGCTTAAAATACACGTTAGAGCCATTCTGATAACGAAACGGATTACAGTTCAATGCACTGATTTTTGTTATATTAAAGGAAAAATAAATTACGAGAAATAAAAGGTGCAAGAAAACAAAAAAATGACGACCCTGAAAAAAAGCCAAAAATGTTTAAAA
>NW_028234418.1:18109502-18117002 GCF_977035675.1 Penaeus japonicus
ATATATGTGTGTGTGTGTGTGTGTGTGTGTGTGTGTGTGTGTGTGTGTGTGTGTGTGTGTGTGTGTGTGTGTACATACATACATATATACATGAATACATACATACATATGTATATGTATATATATATATATATATATATATATATATATATACATATATATATATATATATATATATATACATATACTGTATGTACATATGTTACACAGACACACCCACACACACACCCACACACATATACAAACATACACATATATATATATATATATATATATATATATATATATATATATATGTATGTATATGTATGTATATATATATATATATATATATATATATATATATATATATATATATGTATATATATATATAGATAGATAGATAGATATAGATAGATATAGATATATATGTATATATATATATATATATATATATATATATATATATATATATATATATATATATATATATATATATATATATATATATATATATATATATATATATATATATATATAAATATATATATATGTAAATATACACATGTATATATATGTATATACAGACACACACACAAACACACACTAAGACACACACACACACACACACACACACACACACACACACACACACACACACACACACACACACACACACACACACACACACACACAAACATGCAAACATAACATCCAATACTGGCTGTTACATAATCATGAAAAACAATATAGTGTCAAGAGGTAGATATAATCACTGCCTCGTCTTCTGTTTCACCTACTTATTATACATTCGAAAGTTTATTAATGCTACAGTCACGCTACAGTGTGGCGTGACACTAACGCAACAACTATAACGAATGATCGAATAAAGGTTTTTACTCTAGGTCTTTTAATCAGTTTGCCTTCAGAATAGTGACGGCACTGCATTTCCAAAGCCCTTGCTAGAAGGTGGATATCAAAAGAAATCCTTCTATGATTTACTGGCACAGTTACGACCCTGCGTGGCATGCGAGGCACTCGGAGAGAGAAACCTGATTCGCTCTTCCTCATTGCACCAGCCTGAGTAATAAAAGCTAAAATTACATTTTTCTTTTGTCTGACCTCTCCTCGCGTCTCCCCCTCATCATTATTATTATACTCCTTCTCTCCCTCCGCCCAACCAACAATACCTACTTGCTTTGTCGTCCCTAGGAACACTTTGTTTCCCAAACAAGTCCTAAACTCTTACCAGTGTCTCTGTGGACGAAAGTCATGAAGAAGCGACATGTGTTTTCATATGCTCTCCCGTCTTTTTTAGACCCCACATCTACTTTTCTATATAACTCTCCCTCCTACTAAGATTTTCGCCCCTTTGTTTTTCTCTGTCCGATATTATGGAAACTCTTAAGTCTTTCCCACTCCATCATTTTTGTCGGATTCTTTTTCTCTGCTTCCGTATTACCGCCTCTCTCTCTCTCTGTCTGTTTGTCTCTCTCTGTTCTATCTCTCACTCTGTCAGACATTTCCAAGATGACAAATCAAATATAGCGAGTCTCTCCGTAAACATTCATCCACGTTCATAAATTCCCCACGCGCTAGGAGGAAACCGGGACTACTCATCCTTTAGAAGGAAAAAGGGACAAATCATCTTCTAACGGGAAAAGCCAGGCCAACAAGAGGTCAGGCTTAAGGGTCAACTAGCAGTCCGGCCTCAGCGACAATAGAAACACATCTCCGTCTGACCACTCGTAAGGATTTCAACCTAACGTTGGTGCTAGGAGATACTTGCGGGGAATGGCAATATATAGGTGAATGATAAAGGGTGAAATGACAATATTGTAGATGATTAAAAAGAAAAATTAATCCTTTTTTTGTGTGTGGGGGGTGGGGGTGGGCTCCATGACATAATTCATAAATGCATATATAATTTTTGATGTAATATGTGGGAAAAATAATGTAGAAATGATAATGTCCCTCGCTTACAGCAAGGAGCGTGACTTTTTGGTTGCCAGGGCTACCAAGTGTTCCCTTTTAAAGAGTATTTGACCTTTTTTAGATTTGGTAATCCTATCTATTTCACCAAATATTTCCACTTAGTGTACACAACGTACCACGCAAGCTTATTCATGAAAGGTTCAAATAATTAGTAAGCTTTAGACTAGAAGTGTTGACCGGCCATCGTCCGGCCTGGCGTCGCGCGGCGGTGACAAACACAGGACAGAGAGATCCAGAAGCCAGTCGCCGGAGACACGAGTTTCGCTCGGAAACGCCACGACAGTCACCAGCGCCCTGTCGTTTCTTGATTTGGGGAAGTACATAAAAAAAGAGCAGACCCGCCCTGAAGACAAACTGGTGGCACCTGTGGGGTGATAACCTGCCTCTCGTTTTATTTATAACCATAAGCCGTAGTCCCAGAAGCTCACAGTGAAATACGCCACATAAGGCAGTGAAATCAAGAAAAGTCAGCATGAGTGTTGCTCTCTGCATTTCAATTCCACCCCATTTTTCTTCTCAGAATTTATTTTCTCCTTAAGTCAACCGATTTGTCCCCTAGATTTTTCTTCAATGTATAGTTAACGAAAGGCATTATATACTAATAGGAATAGCATTCGTAATTTATTTTTTTGCCATTGCATTTTCCTTTATCTTGACCTTGTGAAATTTAGGAACTGAGTACCTCACTTCAAATGATTCTTTTAAAAAAATAAGTATATCCGTATATTCATTCATATTGTGTTTTTATTCTTCATCAATTCATAAACCGTATATGCATCTGTGTGTTTTTTTTATATAATATATTTGGAATTCTTAAAAAAATATAATCAAATTATTTTCCAAAGTCTCACTTAACTTGGTCACTTTAACAGGGCCATTCATGGTTACTCATTTTCTTAACTTATGAAAAATCTTACATGCCTGCGATAACTGGACCTGTCTATAAGGACGAACGTGGAAAATTAATAAAATTCATATATACTTATTTTCTTTTATGATGTTATATTTTCGTTTGTTAGATATTTTATTTTTCGAGTTCTTTTATCATTTTTTTTTTTACTTTATTTTAGTATTTTACTGTCCATCCGCATATTTTTTTATTTGTTTTATCTTATCAAAGCTTTTTTTTATACTATACCAAGTTATCGATCAATTGACAAATTACCGGTTGTTATGAAACCGCATGGTCATTTTTTGATCCAAAGAAGTTTTGTAAAATCGTGCATAATTATGTACCTTCCGCTAAATACACACGTCACGAACTTTCACCTTTTCAACACCTATTTCATCTGCTAATCTCCCCTACCCCCAATCACTTACTTGAATGGTAGTCATGTTGCTGGCTAGACAAACTTTTGATGATAATAAAGCTATTGGATTTCGTTGTATTTTCAGCTACCCTCATTCATTATTGCACTGATCTTGGCTAATTAGATGTGCCTTTGTTGAAATAAATTAACCATTTAAGGACAAGATTAGGTCTACACCACCAAGCAAGTTTCAAGTGATTTTTCATATTTTGGAACTTTTCATTCAACATTTTGTTGCAAAGTCAGAATGGGCAATCACTGGGTGTTGAGTCTTCGCGATTATGGTAAGAGAGAGTTACAGAACCACGAATGCTATTTTCTCATTCTTTGTTTTTTTCGTAGTTTACCCATGCTTGACCAGTATTTTTGCAAGTCGAGGACCACTTGTATAGTGGGTAGTCGAGTGAGATTAGGATTATATAGTATATTTCTGTTCTACTCACCATGAATGTGACTGAAACCAGACAGGTGAATCAGTCCTATCCACCACAGACGTGCAAGTCCTATAAAAACTGACAGGATTTTCCCTTGCATCATATTTCGTTATGAATGGGATATATGAAGTTTCTCTTTATATTTCTAGAATGTTTGGCCATTCAGGTAATCGTATTCTCTGTCTCTTTTCTTGTTTTTTTCTTTTTTATCAACCATAGCACATTTAATTTAAGCAAACCTGTCCATCCTTTATCTCACTCATGCCCCACTTCCCGCACCATAATCTTGTATGCCATACAATATAGTTGCATTATGGTATATCAATGCCCTTTTTACTGTTTATACATCTGAATATATATTTTATGGTGTTCTGTGACAAAACATGCTCTTTGTTGGTTCATATGTGTTTAACTGACATGGCTTAGTTGCATTTTCTCAAGGCACATCACGCCCATCTGCCCATGCCTCCTTCCTTTCCCTCCGTCTCTGTTTTACGTTGCCTCATCTTATATTATTGTCTTCTCGATATTTATACATCTGCAGGAATATTTAATTGCTTTCTATTCCCATTTTCTTCATATTTGAGGGTTTACTGCAATAATTTAAACAAGTGTAAGGAGTCACAGTGATAGTACTTCACCTTTGATGATTCATATGACAATTAGATAGATTTTTTTTCTACCATGGAAGTTCAAGCTCTTGAGATGCCAAAGATCAAAATTGGCTTTAGTGAAACTAAATGCGGCTGGGTGGAGTCAGGTCATGTCATCTTTGACTGATAATTACTTTGCACATGGTTGTCTCCCGAGTACGTTGACTCTAAATAAAGCTGCCTGCCTTTGATTGCAACGCTACCTTTGTTTGCTCATACATTCCATTATAGTGTTTGATTACTGTGATCATTGCGCTGTATTGTATATCTTTTCTTATGTCTCTTGCACAATTGAATAAACCTAATTTGTTAAAAGAAAATATTCTCTGTTGTCACATTTCTATTTTGTGTGAGTTATTAGTTTCTGCATATTAAGACACTCATCACAAACTGGTAGCAGTGGTGGAAAGCTGCCTCTTGTCCAGTGAATTGTACATACAATTGGGTTAACGGTTTCTCATTTCTTAATTTCCCCAATTTGTGAATCTAGGACGTCTGGGATGCAATGAACCTAGGACCTCTGTTAAGCAAATATATTTTTCATGATAATGTTAAGGGAGATTTCTGGGCTTACAGTGAAATGATATAAAAAAAATGATGCATGTTGCATTACAAAAGAAACCTTTGGTGTTGAAGAAACCTTTGTATATATGCAACTCAATTTTGTGATAAGTAAAAAAATAATTCCCGTTCCGTAATGACGTCACTTTCATTTGCATAATAATGCCAGTCACCAATCGGACATGCATCGGCCCTTTTTTTTCCACCGTGAGTTTTCTTTGATATCTCAACATTAAATTATGCGCCCAGGTAGAATAAACCTTTGCCCCAACATGCACTTATAGTGTGCATGAGATTGATTTTCAATCAAAATTTTAGTGTGATATTTGCTCGAATTTTATTTGGTAAGGCAGGGAGGTGAGGCTGTCATTGGTTGGCACGGGAGGCATGTCCATGCCTGGGGGCAGAGGACGAGGAAAGGGAGTAAGCGTGGGTGGATGGCAGGGCTGTGGGTTTTAGCTTTATATTTTCATAAAATAGATTATCTAGCTTACCGACAGAAATGACACAGAAAGTGATTTCGTATATTCCAACTAATTGCTAGTCTGTTACTTTTTTCATTCGTTAATCTCTCATTCTTTAACTACAGTACGTATATATGTTAGCAACATAAATCGTCTCTTTTCCATGAAATAATTCTTGGAAAGTTCCCGTTCTAAATACCCCGCATGTGCGCGTCGCTACCAGCCGCCCTCGCCCTCGAGACGTTGGCAGGTGTTGGAAAAGCATGTTTACGTTTATAATGTTTAACAATATTTATATTAGTCTTGTCAAATACTAAATTAGATTTCAATTCTAGTTTGTTATTCTTATCTGTTTATTAAAATCTACACTCTAAATCTAAGCTTGATTCACTATCTTCATTATTCAAAGCATTAGCGCAATTAGTCGTAAAAACATTTCCTGAAATAAATGCGCTCAGATGCTAATGACTGGACGTAAGCCATTTTCCTGCTGCCAGCCAATTATTTGACGGATTGATTAATGCATCTACAATTTCTGACTTGAATTAATGTCATGATTATTTCTTATTCGTAAGATTATTTGCATGTGTCTAGTGCACATTTTGTATAATTTTCAAGATCGATTTTATTGTACTGGAAAATTATTACCTACCTACTAGAATTGTAATCTAATTCATTCATTTGTTTGATTATTTTGAAGGAATAAATCCATTATGAATCTTATTCACACATACATACATACACTCTGTATACATGCACTTTCACTTTTTCTCATTCTACTTGCAATATTACGGACTCATTGTAGACTTACCATCACTTTCTCTTTCTTGTATCAACTCAAGTCCACAAGCAGACTTGACACTGCGACTCTTGTGTCGTGGCGTAAAATGAGTAAATGAATATAGAAAAGTTATCACTGTTGCCTCTCTCTACTTGAAAAGCTTATAGTTCAAGATGTCACTCGCTCATCGCTACAAGCAACTCCCTCCCTCTGTGTCTCTACTGATTAGCCAGTCTCTTTCGTCCCGATTCACATTTTCGTTAACAAGTCAGTATCAGCTTTAGGAGACTTACAGCACTTCTGTTGTCTATTATGATGGCAAGCCAACTTTACCTCCCAAAGTCTGCCTGATTAAACTGAATGAACCTCTTCGAACTGAGCAAACAAAAAGGAGAAGAGAGATGGAGATATTTACTGCAAGTTCGGTTATCAGTCCAGGGCACGTGGCCCTAATCTGAACTGTGCCACCGTTTAGGTTAAAAGATAAGGAAATACTGAATAGGTTCAGATAATTTGACTTCATAGAGACATTTCATAGGGTACATATCCTCTGGACATTCCTTCTGATGACGGTTTCAGCACTAACACCAATTTAGTGATCGTAAATTTTACTGACTGTAATTATTGCTGTTTTTCTAATTCGTTTATCATCAAGATCATGCCTACATTATAACACACACACACACACACACACACACACACACACACACACACACACACACACACACACACACACACACACACACACATAGATACACACTATCACACCCTTACACTCCCAATGAAATTCGTAAAAAAAACTGTGAATATAAAACGAAAGGAAAATCCCAAAAATCAGTCATGTAATTCAGATCAGGCAAGAATGAAATATTTACCATCACTCGCTCGCTCACCCTCTTCCTCAGGAGGAGAGAGAAAACGAGAAAAGGTGGGAATGGAGATTAAGGATAGTCAGCGTCTGCGTTTCTGAGAATCTATTTGGGAGGAAATAAACAAACAGACAAGATCAGGGCAGTGTGAAAGGAGCCTCCAGGAATGAATGAAACGCGATTCCATCCGAGGGAGCCAATCAGCTCGGGGAAAGGGAGATCGGGCCGCTGAGATGGAATTTTCCGGACGGCAGTATAAGCATCGCGGATTCATGAAGGGCGGATTCTGTCAAAGGAACGGCCGGTACGCTACAGCCAATCTCTGACGTCATCTTATACAGACGCCGAGGGGGGGGGGGGAGGAAAGGGATAGGGAGGAAGCCGAGGAGGAGGTGGGGGGTCGACGGGGAAGGGGGAGGGGCGGGAAAGGAGGGGAGGGGGAAGGGGAGCTGGA
>NW_028234418.1:18192002-18197002 GCF_977035675.1 Penaeus japonicus
CCCTTTCTTTACCCTAAAACCTATGATATGGAAGGAACGCGGCAGTCCGCATACTGCCGCCACCCCACTACATGCACGGATCATTTTGTAGCATTTGCTTTAGCTCTTATAGCCATTTTATTCTGCGGACATAAATTCCATTTTTCATTTCTCGTTATTCATTATCTATTACTATTCATTATTTATTAGCTCATGCGATTTATTCAATGGCACCATCATTACTATCATTTTCATGTCACTTGTATTATATCTATTACTTTATCAAACTTATTTTTCATTGTCCAGGTCAAATAATGGTAGCGTTTGGCCCTTTTTATGAACATTGTAGGCCCGAGAGTCAAAAACATGCTGGATATTGTTTTATAATATTTATAAAAATAAAATTGCATAAAATACTTGACTCGAAATAAAATTACCAAGTTAATATTGAAACAAAAATTTATAAGGGTTCTAGGAAAAAACTTCAGCATACGGGTTCTGTATTTTACTATAGGAGGAACAGCTATACCTAAACCGATCAATATAAAAAACAATACCTTAATATAAACTTCCGTCTCTGTAGCCTCGATGTCGATCCACCGTTCTCAAGAAACTATGTATAAAATATAATAAAAGATGAACACTTAAACATGTAAAAAATAATATTTTTTCTGATGTTCCTATAATGGCGTCTCTGGTCCGAGTGGGGTTATGTCGCTATTGTTCTTACGTGCGCATTTACAGTTGCGCCGTGACGTCACCGCAAATCGCATTTTAAGCAAAGGAGGGCGCTTTTATCTGCGCTACATAGTGTGTATATTTTCCCTATGCTTATTAAGTTATAATATTCCTGTCGGTGGGAAAAGGTAAAAGGTAACGGCCGTATCTATTCATCGGTATTTCAGTCTGCGCAGCAGCACAGGGGCCACCCTCTCCCCTTGCTCTAGCACAGTCGTTTTCTTTACGGGGGGGCTTCGAAAATTGACTCGCTACAACCCTCCCATGCCGGGATGTGAAGGTCAGGGCGTCCCCCCGGGCCTCCACTCGTCCACGCGTATCGGATAAATCCTAGGTCCCTCCGGGCCCCGCCCATTCCTCAGGCGACTTGGCGCAGATTTCGACGAAACCATAACGGATCACGGCGACGGAGACGACCCTTCACGCTCCCAACTCTCATCCAACTGCTTCACGGAACGCCCCCTCATCTTCCACATCAATCTCGGGACAATCAACACTCTTTCATGGCGACACGTTTCGGCAGGCAGACAGGACGGAAACAGCCACATATCTGGAAATACTAAAACGACTTTCGGAATTCTTAGAACCCTCGTGACGGCTTCTCGCATGACAGGCCTGCAAATATTTAAGGATTGTAATTATAAAGGCATGTTCATGAGCGGCCCTAAAGTAAAAAGCATGAACCCGTTAAAACTGAAATAACAATAGCTAAATAAAAACAAAAAACATTAAACCGATACAGGACAGAGACTAAAAATTAAACCTAAAATATAAAACTAAACTCAAAACAAAATTTTGATAATCAAAACAGACATACAAAAAAATGTGAACATAAAATGTACAGAATTAAGAGGGAATAAATATGAAGGTTAAATAAGTGCAATAAAACATAAAAGGATTTAAAGGTAAAAGCGGGTCAAAAGTTGAGTAAAAGAAATAGATAAAAGCTAAAACTATGAACTAAGGTAGGAAAAATAAGTAGATTAGAAGATTAAAACGAAAAGACGATGTGGAAGGGTAAAATAGGTAAACCATTAGGTACAGAGATACATATAAATATATTGATTTATATACACAGGTAGGCACTCTGCTCCTCTTGGGACGCCACAGTGATAAGAGTAATACTTCTCAGGGTCTCTTTCAGAGTCTTTCAAATGCTGTTCTATGGGCAAACCCTTCACAGAGGACTCTCTCCGGGTGAATCTACAAATTACTAATTCCTCAAAGTTCTAAAAGGTTTGATTGGGGGTTTGCGTCAGCCTACGCTCTTTTTATGGAGAGTCTTACATCCTGGTGATATACGTCCATGGTCCAACTCGATTCAGGATACGAGCAGGACCAACCCATCGAGACCCAAGAGTCTTCCGAGGTCCACTTAGGCCTGCGGAAGGTACGATATAGGATAACGTGCCGAAATCCATCTCTGGAGCTTTTTACCCCTTGTATTATTCTGCCTTGCCCAGGTTTCTGAGCACGACGATGACGTTTCAATGGCCATTGACGAGCTTCTCTCAAGGAAGTCACTGGAGTGTTTTTGGGCAGACGCAGTTGCAAAGGTTCATCTCGTTGGAGAGGCCAATGGAAAGTGGACCATGATGACCCAATTGCAATAAAGAGGTTGGTCGCCCTACTGACGATGAAACGCACTATTTCAAGTGCCATCTGACCTGCGGTACGTACTGGTGCAATCCAAAGGGTCTGCCGTTCGGTTAAGGTTAGCAGGGCTTCCTTAACAACCGGTTTAGACCGCTCTACCAGCCCATTTGCTGTGGGTGACTGCTGTTTATGAGTGGGTTCGGGCTGAACTATATCACAACCCTGCTGGAACAATCTGCTTGTAACTTTTCACAGCCACCATCAGTTTGAATAAGACGTGGAGGACCAAATAGTGTTATGAAGTCTTTAATATAGGCATCAGCTACACTCAGTTCGTTAGATGGAGTCGAATAGCTGCAGGTACCGAGAAAGGTGGTTATTTATTACAGTATTTACCTCACGCCACTGTTGATGGCCACAGTAACAAGGTCAGCCGAAATTTTTCCTATGTTGCAGATAACCTGCGGAGCAGCAGCCAGTGGTGCCCTGTTTGGTGTTCTTTCGTCGTTGGCAGGTTGGACAGGCCGAAACATCGGCTTTGACATCACGCATCATATTTGGGAAATAAAAACAGATTCTTGTGTTCTGGTAAGGTCTGAAAATACCAGGATGAGGTGCAAAAAGAGCTATCATGCAGCGAGCTTAAGGGCAGACCTTCGGAGAACCTTCGGGCCCACAAAATGGGTGAACTACGTAGTGAGGGTATGCTTGAGTTGTGTATAGAACTCCGTTTGAAGTGTGAACTCACGGGAGGGAAAGGGGGGGATCTTACATTTCGGCAAAGTTCCTCTCCTTAAGTAATTGATTACTTTTGCCAAATAGATTCTTTCGCATGTTCTTCACGCAATGGTGTGGGGCTGTCAACATTGGTAAGTTATTTGTTCAAACTGAACGGATAACATATCCGGAACATGATGCAGGATCCCCTGCTTGTAGATCACTTTAAACTGGTAGTGTGAGAGCTCAAAGCCCATCTTGTCATGCGAGGGCTTTTTGTCTTTCGTGTATAGATGAACGTAAGAGGCCGGTGATCTGTATACACGGTTAATTGGCGGACCATATATGTTATGGATCAAAAGCTCTCATCCTTCAACAAAAAGCCAAGGCATCGGCATCTGTCGCAGAAATACTGGTCTCGGGGCACGAAGTTTCAAGAGAAATAAGCAACAGCTGCTGGGTTACCTTCTCATCTCTTCAGCATAAGCAGCACGATGGCAACTTGCTGATGATCTGTGTGAACTCAAAGGGGTCTTTCAAGCGAGTTTCCGCAAGACAGGTGCTGACACGAGCTTTTCCTTTACGTTGTCAAAGGGTTTCTGCTCCTTCTTTCCCCAACCTAAATGAATGGTCTTTTCGGTGAGTTGCGTGCGAGTGCTGCATGGATGCATACTTTGGAATATGCTTCTAAAAGAACCTGTTGCCCCTAAGAATCGTGTACACCCTTGGCATTGCGGGGTTACACTTTCCATTTTCCCACACCCCCCCCTATACTCCCCCCCTCCCCCCTCCCTATCAGGGTCGCAAAATACCTGCTGGGGTGATCTTTAAAACCCAAGAACCGAAATTCTTGCACAGCAAATTCACACTTCGCCATATTCAACTTGAAGCTAGCACAGTCCAATAGCTTCAGTGTTTCTTCCAGTTGCCTAAGGTGAGTAGCAAAATCTCGGCTATATACGACGACGTCGTCCAGGTACGCAAGCGTGTGCTTTCCGAGGACTGTCCAAATGGCATCCGGCGAAACTGGAAAAGGCGGTATCCATCGCTAAAGGCAGTTTTGGGTCTGTCAGCAGGCTCTACAGGTACAGACCAATAAGCAGACCTGCTGTCAAGAAGCGTAAACACCTGTGTGTCCCGAAGTTCGTCGACCAGCTCGTGTGACTGTGACAGCATTAAGGTTGCGGTAATCGACACAGAACCGCACACTGTTGTCCTTCTTCCTAACAAGCACAACCGGTGAGAGCCATGGAGATGTTGACGGTTCTATGATCCTTGCGCGTAACATCTGGTCACACTCCTTTCGTATCTTCAGCTTTGCAGATTCTGGGAGCCTCCACTGCCGAGTGCAGATAGGTGGCGTGTCACCTGTGACAATCTTGTGTGACACTCCAGGAACTAAACCAATCTGGGTTTTATCACCAGAGAAGAGACGAGGAAACTTGGAAAGAACTTGCATTATCTGTTCCCTCTCTACAGCAACCAGGTGTCCTAATGATGGGTCCGATGCCATTTCTACTCCATCTGCCTCAATCAAAATTACCTCAGCAACCGCACTTTCATGCAAAGCAGCATCAATGTTCACTACAGTATCAGTGGGTGGTAGCACATGACAAATTTCAGATAAATCTTCTTCAGGATCTGTTAGCTGAAGACCATGAATACTGTCAAAAATATCTTCCTCCTAGGCTAAATCAGTTTTCTCTTCCTGGTCTTCTAGATCTCCACATATAGAGCCCTCAGGTGTGTCATTCACAGCAGTCGATCGGTTCACTGTAAGCAGAGAGTTAAAGAAAGCATGTTCACCATTGTCAATTTCAGGCACCAATCTTACCTCTATAGGAGTACAAAAATGAGCCCAATTCTTGAGTATAACAGGCTTTGCAGAGAAGTTGACAACGAAAATAGAACACATTCCTTTAACAGGATTTACCAACGTGCGTGGCACCTCAAGCACTGATGTACTGCTG
>NW_028234418.1:18252002-18254502 GCF_977035675.1 Penaeus japonicus
ACATATACTAACGAAGCACAAGAGCGAATGGAAATCCACCCGTAAATATGTTTCAAAATAAAATGCAAATTCTAATATGTATATTTCCGCTCCTGGACCTTTTACGTTTGAAAATTCTCTGAACGGCTTTTTCCTTTTGTTTCCATTTCTTTTTTGAGAGCAACATGAGGTCGTAATTCCATCCAACGACAAGCAGCTGTTTTTGAAGTCTGCCAATAAAATATTTACAAATTCCAGTTTGTAATCTTCTCCTACTTATCCTACTTCCCAGCTAGAGAAGAAATACATGAGAGAAAGAGAGAGAAAGAGAGAGAGAGAGAGAGAGAGAGAGAGAGAGAGAGAGAGAGAGAGAGAGAGAGAGAGAGAGAGAGAGAGAGAGAGAGAGAGGAAAGCGGAAATGAAAAAATAAACATGTGGAAAGTAATTGCAATGAAACGAAAGATGCCAAGCCTAACAACTTAATAATGCCTTTTAGGGAGCCATTTGCTGGAGGTGCACACGAAATACTCATTAATTTACGTAAAACCCCAAACCAGATTCCTGTCGACTCCTTCCTTGCTTGTGTGACTTTTCGACAGGCTTGAAAGGATGTCCCCTGTGCCCCCCCCCCCTCTCACTCCTGTCTCAGAGAGCCTAATACACCACAGGAGGTCTGGCTGAGACACACAATTTGGGACCAGCTGGAAATGGGAAGACACAAGGCGAAGAGAGACACAGAGAAAGAAAAACAAAATAAAGAGAGAAAGAAAGAGAGAGAGTGCGAGAGAAGGAAAAAGAGAACGAGAGAGAGAGAGAGAGAGAGAGAGAGAGAGAGAGAGAGAGAGAGAGAGAGAGAGAGAGAGAGAGAGAGAGAGAGAGAGAGAGAGAGAGAGAGAGAGAGGGGGAGAGGGGGGGGGGGGGGGGGGAGAGGCCTATTGGCGATTTCTTCAACACTACATTTCATTATCTAATCATCTGAATATGCTGTGAATCCCCCTCTACCTACATATGCACACACTAACACACACATGTATATCTACGCAGACTCCTGCTGCTTCCCACTATCTGTAGCTATCATCTTCCCTACTTTAAACGATAAAACTTCGCCCGTCTTCTACCATGCAGCGTATAGTGAGGATTCGCCTCCCACGCTCCCAAGACGCGGCCGCAGCACATCTCCACGTAAATTACTTCTTGAAGACGAAAACACATTATTCAGGTCACACCAGAGCTCTCTCTATTTCTCTGGAAGCCGCCATAACCTCGTGCGAAGAACTTTACATGCAAAACGGAGCCGTTTCAGATGGGCTGTATGTCTCCGGGCTCGACTTATCGGTTACATTCAAGCGAAAAAATTACAGAAGAAGTGCCTTGAATCCGGGGCGTCTTGACACTCTACTTATGTTTTCCCTTTATCTATGACTCCTCTGCCGCGCATTGTTTGGAGGGAAGCCACGGTAGAAGCAGCACAACGATTCCTGATAGACGAAATTAGGTTAAACGTTGCGACTGTTCTCTTTTTCTTTGATTCGCGATAATTAGAGAACTCTTTCGTGGGAGTTCTTTGTCGAGTTTGAGGTAGTTATACGAATCACGCGAAATCTTTTCCTTTTGGTCTTGGGAATTCCCTCTTTTTTGTTTTGTTTACCTTCTCGTGTAAGAAATTTTGTTTCTTATTATCATTTTTTACGTCAGATTAATTTCTTGATTGTAATGGGTGCATGTGATGACCACAAAAAGTATATTCACCATTATTTCTTCACATAAAACTAAGTAAAGAAATTCTGAAATCAACATTCGGACCCAAATGTATGAATCAACAAACTTGCCCCACCGTTATATTTCAGTTTCTTCCAACTGAATATATATAATTTGAACCCAAGACTCCAGAGCAGACTGTGAAACATCAGAACCCAATGACGCGAGACGCTGAAAAGGTACAGTTACTAACGTCAAAATCCCCTTTCCCTCCTGTGACCATACCTTTCTTCTGATTTCCTTCTGAGCTCTACTCAACGCGAACGATGCAATGACGGTGCAACTTTACCGACCAGAGGGAAATATGAACCAATTTCTATTTTTTTCTTGTCATTATTTTCACGAAAACCAAAAGCGATTTTCATAGTTGGAGATTTTACTTTCTTTGTAATGATTTTGCTGATTACCGTCGCATTATAGATGATATAAGATTTGTGCTTCCGAAATATGGCGTTCATATGGCACCTCATAGCCATGATGTTCAGTATATAGAAAATTCAGGTCGGTGTTGCTGCTTTTCCAGATACAACAGTTCATACGGGTAGTGGTAGTTGTTTTTCATTTGTCCTAATTTATTCCGACTGTAAAGCTATTATCATTCCATTGATTATAGCGATTCAATCCTCTATACGCACTCCAAAAGAAGTATGATCTTTTATTGTTGATTTATTTACTATAATCATTTATTTCTATTATTGTCATTTCCTGTTGTTATCATTATCATTAGCCTTAGTATCATCATCATCATCTTTATCAATAGCCT
>NW_028234418.1:18267002-18277002 GCF_977035675.1 Penaeus japonicus
TTGTTCAATACTAATTACCGGTTACAATGAAGTACAGTATACAGTATACAGAAAAGGCCATTACAAGCACTTGCCAACCCTCGTTTTCTGTCGTACCATGATGAACTCCATGACTGCATGGTGCATGTTACATTAACGACGTAGAAATATCAGTAGAGCAAAATATACCTACCACAACAATTGGAGATTTATCGCGCACGGTAATAAAACATCAGCTGTCAGTTTCACATCAGGTCCACATGTTCTCCCTCGGCGCATCGCCAAAACACATTCAAACATTCAGTACCAGAAGTCGGTGCTTGCTGATAAAGTTGCTCGTAATTTCATTTCTCATTGATGATTATCGTTTGCAGGGCCACAGCCAAATGGATATAAGGAACTATATAATGATTATAGTAGATGCCTACCAGTCCGTCTGTTCTCTAAAATCTGTTATCAACTCGAGTGAATGTATTCTACTTCTTAGGATGCACTGCCAAGCTATTCCTTACGACATATTTTTTTTTTTATTATCACTCATTTCACGTATTATCACACTCTAAATCAGCAGCTGGCATGTATTAGATAGTGAATATACAAAAACATACTTTAGATTAGTTTAATTACTGAAATCGCAGCATATTTAGATTATATAACATTCTCCTTCTATGCATTCCATTATAAGATCATAAGATCATAAGATTTATGGGATGATGTACTTAATACTGTATGTACTGTATGTATGAATGTATTTATGTATGTATATATGTATGCATGTATGTATGGATGGATGGATGGATGGATGGATGGATGTATATATGTATGTATGTATGTATGTATGTATGAATATTTATTCATTGATTTTTCTATCTATCTAACTTTATGCATATATATCTATCCCCCCCCCATAAACACACAGGCACACACACACATGCATCAATGATACAAGACCAAACGATCAACAGTTCTCCGAAACGCCAACTAGGCAGCTATAGACGGTAAATCGGCTCTTTTTGTAGTGCGTGTGATTACCATCTAAGGGGCTTAGCCACGTCTTTAGATTCTGCACTGCGTTACTCTGTAGTGAAGTGGTTTTTCAAAGCATGACTGGCGTTTTTGTTAGATAAAGAAAAGAAAGAAAAAAAGGTGACTTTAATCTAAAACTCGATTAAGGTCATTTCATTACCCCCCCCCCCTCTCTCTCTCTCTCGAGTACCACACTCTTCCTTCCATCTTCGCTTTGCCCCCTTTCCCTCTCCTTTAGCCTTTCCCTCCCACTCTCCTTCGATATCACTGACTACTTTTTTATCCTTACTCTCGTCTCCACTTTTTATATTCCCCTCCCTATGTTTTTGCTAAAATATTTTACGGTCACCGTGTTCGTACAGGTATTGTTAGGTCTGGCAAAGTCTTATAAACACAGTTGTTATTTTTTTGCTTTTCGTGTTATTACAGCCAACGAAGGGATCACTCCCTATACACAGCGAGCTCCTTTGTCGTCTTATTCCCGGAGATGATTTTCCAACGTATAGTGCGGCAAGCTAAACACGCCATTGTTAGGAACATGGCCTGAATACTGATTTAGAACTTGGTTATAAATATAGAGGAAGGCTCTTCTCTGTCCCTCACGACTCGACAACAAGGTAATCAAAACATCATAAATTGCCTTGGTATGAATGCAGTAGTATCGATGAGTGGCTGGGGGGGGGCGTCAGACATGATGCTTCGTCATTGAGAAAGAGAGAGAGAGAAAGAGAGAGAGAGAGAGAGAGAGAGAGAGAGAGAGAGAGAGAGAGAGAGAGAGAGAGAGAGAGAAGAGAGAGAGAGAGAGCGGGGGAAGACTAAGAAAGGAATCTCACCCGTCATTACCATCGTCTAAACTTACCAGACACATGCTATTGTGTCCCTCCGTCTCTCCTCCTTTTATCCACTTTCATCAGCCTCCACATCGCGCTGACTCAAGATTGTGGTATTTTTTCTAGAACAGGTCCTCGTCATAAATCCATCGAAATTAGTATCAATGGATTCCTATTCCAAAGATAGCAATAAAAGTCAATGCAACCAATGAATATTAAGTACGCTGCGATTTTTTTCGAGATTATTACCAGAAATCACTCCTCCAATGAGCTTTCAACATTTTTTCCACAATGTAAAGGCATGACCTCATAAGATTATTGCTAGACCGAAAGGAGGGGTTTAACAATGCGATAATATCATCTAGGAGAAAAATAGAAGAGGATAAAAAAAAAAAAAAAAATAGAATGCAGCCACTGGAAAATAAGATAATAACGCTGTGTTCTGAACGCATGGTAGCGAATAACTTTCTTAGCAGGTCGCCACGTCAAAAGATGGAATACTAATTCTAACCTTCGAAATATCTATGAGCGACAGGCATCTCTCTTTCTCCGCGATTGACACGTGGACACGGAGATAAGGGCCAGAGAGAAAAAAAATCGATGAGACTCATTCAGCGGGGGAGAAAAGCCGACAGAGAGAAGGAGAGAAAGGCGCATAGTACGTGTGAATGCCGGCTTAGGGATAAAATACGTAGGAAATGTTTTGGTCGCTTTCTATATAGTATATAGTCCCAGCATTACGGAAGTCTGACGAAAGGAATATTTGAATTTAGTTTTTTTTTCTCTCCAACTCAAAAGAAAAAAAGTAAAATCTGAAAGGAAATACATAGAGGTGAAAGGCCTGATACACTGCATTCGTCAGGTGACAGGATCATGATGGAGCGGCGAGGAGTCTCGGCTTAAGGGACTGGGAAGAGAGGGGAAAGGAGAAGAAAGGAATGTGTGTGTGTGTGTGTGTGTTTATGTGAGTGTGTGTGTGTGAGAGAGAGAGAGAGAGAGAGAGAGAGAGAGAGAGAGAGAGAGAGAGAGAGAGAGAGAGAGAGAGAGAGAGAGAGAGAGAGAGAGAGAGATAGACAGAGAGTGAGTGAGAGAGAGAGAGAGAGACAGAGAGAGAGAGAGAGAGAGAGAGAGAGATAGAGAGAGAAATAGACTGAGAGAGAGAGAGAGAGAGAAATAGACAGACAGAGAGAGATAGATAGAGAGAAAGAAAGTGAGAGAGAAAAGAAAAGTAAAGCATTGCTTCAAGTATACCTTGATTTATTTATCCTAAAATTTGACAGATCTTAAGACCTATATTGGAGGTTTTGTATTAAAGTGATACATTAAGGCCTTTTGAAATCAATATGATTAAAGAAGATGATTTTTCCTTAACCGAAGATACAACGAACAGTGAATTTTATTACTACTACTACAGTACAGGATTTAAAATAAATTGTGATAGAAAACGGATTACGTTAACTCATATATTTGTCCGCGCGGGAATGTTATTGGATGACCAGTTTATCTAACAGCACACACACACACACACACACACACACGCACATACACACACACACATATACACATACACATAACACTCACACACATACACAGGGCACCCACTTTGTAATGGAGGGAGACCTTATGAACATATATATATATATATATACATATATATATATATATATATATATATATATATATATATACATATATATACATATATATATATATATATATATATATATATATATATATATACATATATATATATATATACAATGCATACATATCATATATATTATATAAAATATATATATATATATATATATATATATATATATATATATGTGTATGTGTGTGTGAGGTGGTGTGTGTGTATAATATATATATACATATAAATATATATATATAATTATATATAATATATATATATATTATATATATATATATATGTAATCATATATATATATATTATATACTATACATACATATATATGTATATAAATATATATATATATATAATATATATATATATATATATATATATATATATACATTTATATTCCTATATATATGCATACAACATGTGTATACATATATACACAATTTTATTGAAGGTTTTGTTCAGGGGCACCCGCTTCTTTGTAATGGAGAGAGACCAAAAAATTAAAAAACTATGAACATATATATATATATATATATTATATATATATATATATATATTATATATATATATATATATATGTATATATTATATATTACATACATATATATGTAATAAGTATACATATAGATAAAAAAACATATATTTAAATATATATATGTATGTATGTATATATATATATATATATATATATATATATGTATATTTATATGAATATATATATATATATATATATAGATAGATAGATAGATAGATAGATAGATAGACTGATAGATAGATATACACACATCTATGTATATTTATATATATATATATATATATTTATATATATCATCATCATCATCAGCCTGTATCAATCCACTGCAGGACGTAGGCCTCGCTCAATCTTTTCCAGTCATTCCGGTCTTGTATCCTCTGATTCCAGTTTACTCCTGCGAATTTTGCTATTTCATTCCGCCATCTAGTCATTGGTCTTGCCCTGGGTCTCTTTGTGTCGTGTATTACCCATTCTGTTGTTTTCTTTGTCCTTCCTGTTGTCCTGTCTCCTATATATGTGTCCAGCCCACTGCCACTTTTTCTTCTTTGATGGTCTTGAGTATTATCCTCTACTTCTGTTTTTGCTGCCATGATCCATTGTGGCCCTTTTCCTTTGTCCTTCTTAAGCTAACTCCTACATAAGCCTTTCCATTCCTCTTTGGGCGCTTACTAATTTCACTCTCGAGTTGCCTCTTGGTCGTAGTCCATGTCTCTGATCCATATGTCATGACGGGGAGGAACGCATTGGTCAAAAATCTTTCTCTTTAGACAATATATGGCAGACGACTTCGTAATATATTACTATGTTTTACCGAAGTGCACTCCAACCTAGCCTGATTCGCCATTTTAATCTCGGCTTCGGCAGGATGTACTCGACTGACATGAGTTGCCCTAGGTATACATATTCGTTCACTGCTTCAAGTACCTCGCCCTGTATTTGTATTTGCTTAACTGGGGTTCGACTGTTGAACATGACTTTAGTCTTTTTCATGTTCATTTTCAGGCCAATCTTCAGACTTTCCTTATTTAAATCGCTTATTAATTGTTGTAGTTCATCTGCTGACTCACCGAAAAGAACAATGTCATCTGCAAATCTTAGATTGCTTAAGTGCTCATTCCCGTTTTTAATCCCTCTCTCTTTCCAATCTAACTTCTTGCAAACTTCCTCCAAGCAGGCTGTAAACAGCTTCGGTGAGATGGTGTCGCCCTGCCTAACACCATTTTTTATTGGTATTTTATTGGTTTCTGCGTGGATTGCCTGACCGGGACTCGAGCCTGCACCGTCAGATTGACAGGCACAGTCCTGAATCCGATACATCACACGACCTGCTAAAAAAATTGTATTTCTATATTAAATGTGTTACTGCATTCTACCATATTTCTCATACACATACACACACAGAGATATACATACATATATATATATATATATATATATACATATACATATATATACTTTATAGGTTTGTTGTAGTATATATATCATAAGTTATATATATATATTATATCTATATATATATATATATATATATATACACCTCACACACATGTATTGTATATATATGCATATGAATACATTTAACATATGCATTTATACATATTATGTATAATTAAATAAATATTAAAATATAGTATATTTGTAAATACATCATATATATCTATATATATATATATATAAAATATAGCATATATATATATATATGTATATATAAATGATACATATATATGTAATTTTTTTTCTGTATGTTAGTTGCCTGTACTCTGTCTGTGTCGTTGTTGTGTTGTTGTGCCTTTTTTATTGATGCCTAGTTGTATCGATTCTAAGTTATAATATACATAATATATACGGATATATATAATACATATATATAATATATAGTATATATATATATATATATATGCTCATAATATATGTAAAGTGTCTGAGTATTTATGTATATATTTACTGGTTAGTTATATCACTATATAGTATATATATATACCAAATTATATATATATATTCTAATATATATCGATGATACACTAGTGTAGATGAGATAGATACATACATGTCATACATAACACCCATCCACATACTCTCTCACTGTCAGTTACATTATATATATATATATATTATATATAATTATATATACCGTATGTATAAATATATATAAATAAGCCTATATATATATATATATGTATGTGTATATGTTTATATATATGCATAGTCTGGTAGTCTATTATATCTATAATACATAAATATATATAACATATATGCAATATATCTATAGTATTTATCATATATATATATATATTATCGTATCAGAAAAACGGTATTGAAACTAACATATGTAACCGATATATATATATATATATAGCTATATATGGTATACGGATATATACATATATAAACTATACACGAATAACAATCTATAACTATATATAATAAATATATCACTAAAATATTATCAATATATTACATTACCTATATAATATTATATATATAAAAACAATATATTATATATTAAACATAAATATATACATATATATGATATTATACTATATTATATATATATATAATAAACTAAGTACAGTATATACAAGATATGACTATGGTCATATGGATATATATAGTGCTTAAAAACTATATATATATAACACAATATTATTATATATATCTATATTATCACAAACCATGTACTATGCATCCCACATTATTTAGTTAAAAACTAGATGATTATGATATTAATAATATATATTAATATAAATACATATGTAAAAATATATATATTTATATAATTCTATATATATAGTATTATAGATAAGAGAGAGAGGAAGAGAGACGAGAGAGAGAGAGAGAGGGGGACGAGAGAGAGTTGAGAGTTACATACATACAATACATACATGTCATGCATATATAAAATATAATATATAGTATATATAAATATAGAGAAGAGAAGAGAAGAGAATAAGAGAAGAGAAAGACACATGCACACATACCTACATTCATATCTAATATAAAAATATATCTATCTATCAACATAAAATATATTAATAGTGTATAAAATATATATCAAATCATAGTTAAATATATGATATATAAAATATATAAATATATATATTATATAAGTAATCTAAGTATATGTTTATATACCTAATATACATATATATACAACATATATATATATATAAATAAATACTATATATATATATATATATAATATATATTATATATATTTACATTATTATATATATATATTATATATATATATATATATATCATATATAAACATATATATATTTGTATGCATGTATATACATATGTACAACAATCTAACTTGTATTACGGTATATCTAACAATATAAAAAAATATGATTAAAAATATATAAACTAAATGTAAATCAATATCAAACAGAATATAAAAATAAAACAAAACTATATATATATATATAAACGATATATAACTTTACACTCATAACAAAACAGAATATCATATATATATTATAATCTAATTTTGTTTTGTTCGTTCACGTGTTATTTCACTCTTAACCCATTGATTGTTCTTCTTTTTCTTTGTCTTAGAGTAGATGCCGTGGTTTCTCGTTTTGTTGTTGAGTCGTTTCTATTTATAGCTATTTTCCTACTCTGGTAAGTGTGTTTCGTCTGTACGTTGTTAGTTTGCGTTCGCTTCAGTACTGCTTTCTAATATTAATTGTGCTTACATATATGATATATATATATATATTGTATATTCCGAAGTCTATCCAAAGATGCAAAGCATAAAACTTGATATTCTGTGCTCGAATGATTCCCACCCTCCCCACCGCCTCATAACAACGTCCTCTGTGCCCCTCGTCTAAATTTTCATATTCATTTCATTTCTTTCTCTGCATTATCTCTTTTCATATATTCACCACACTTTTGGCGAGATATACAGACAAACAGAGAAAGAACGAGGTTGGAGAAGATAGTTGGCGAGAGAGAAAGAGTTAATTTATTTTGAACCTTACCAGTTTAATTTCAAGCCGGAACACCAAGCCTGGAAAATATAGGGTGAATTTATTTCTCTTCCACAGCAAACAATTAGTTGTCATTCACCTCCACTCTGGAAATTAGGGAGGTAATTATCAAAGAAAAAAGGGAAAAATAATAAATGGAAAAACACAACCAAATAAAAACACTAAAATAATGAAAGAAAAGAAGAAACACAGTTCCTCTGCACTGTTGTTTTCACAAGATGTTCACGTGATCCAAGTCTTCTCTCTTATTCCACATCTACAGCTGCCTTGCTAGATGACACAGTGGTTGACAGTTATTGCCAGTCTCTCCCAGTCCCTCCCTTTCGTAATCTTACGCGGCGTCTTACTTCCCAGTTCGCGATTCTAATCTCGTAGGACCTTCACCTAACTCGGTTACCTCCTACAGGTGACATCCGGGGAGTTCTGTCATAAGGCAAAGGGGGTAACATCTGTACTTTTTTTTGTTTGTTTCTTTTAAGATTATGGTAATGTGTGAGAGTATTGCCATTCTTAAGTCGAGGTATTAGTCATAAGATATAAGTAAAATATATCAAATGATAATGTAGTGACAAAAACAAACAAACAAACAAAATCGATAAAGTACTACAGGTGACTAAAAATGACCGGGTGATAGAGAGAGAGAGAGAGAGAGAGAGAGAGAGAGAGAGAGAGAAGAGAGGGTAATGCGGACAAAACCGCAAATTGATAGGCAGAGGGGAAGCCATGCAAAACTCCATTATGCTAATTTGCAGCTTCTACATCTCCAGCGGATCCTCCCGTCCCCTCCTCCAGCACGATCCCCCCCCCCCATCGCCATGTCCGTCGAGCGCATCTCTGAGGATTCCTAGAACAAGGAAGGCCCCGCGATCTCTGCTCCGATGGGTGCATGAATCCGGGAAGCCCAACCCAGCTAAGGAAGCCTTTGGGATATCTAAGGAGCATTACATATTCACGCGGAGCAAAGCGTTCTAAGAGAACGCTGTTTTTGTGGTCACGAAGCCTGAGACGCTCGCCTCGCTCCCGCACTTCTCGCTATGGAGGCGTTCGCTGGAGGAGACGAGGACAACCAATTGGAAGCCCTCGAGATCATTATAACATCAATAGATGCTCAGATATGATTGTGAAAATATAAATGTATATAAATGTATGTTAAAATCAACCTAAAAAGCATCCTTCTAATCCATCCATAAAAATCTCATATCTTTCTCTATATAAATATTAAATCTATCTCATATATATCTCCCCAATATTGTCCAAATCTATTTGTTGTAAATCTCTAAATATACCATAAACATAACCTATCATATATATAATAATACTATCTTAAACATATAAATTATCCCTATAATGAATAACTATTATCAAACTTTCTATATATAAATCAAAATCATATTATAGTTTTATTATCTACTCTATACCAATTATCTATACACATCTATGAAAATAAAATTTATAAACCCTATATTAGCTATTATCCCTAATAAGTACAAATCTATAAATCTCTAATCTAATATATATATATATATCTAAATATCTATAAAAAAATCTCTCTATATCTATCTATATATATAAATCTATAACACAATTTTACTATCTCAATATCTATGTCAATAACTAAATCAATAGCTAAAACAATAATATCTCTAAATAAATATACTATATATATCTATATCTTAATCATATAATACCAATCAAATAAATATAAAAAAAAATCTATAACAATCTATATATTATAACAATAGAAAATAACACAATTAAGTCTCTCACACAAATCGATAACTATAATATATCTCAATCCTAACACATAACAAAAACTATAAATCTAATAAATATAAAAAAATTATATCTATACCCACTATAATATCCACACCCACACCCACTTACAACCCCCCACACACACCACACACACCACACATACACACTATCAAAATATAATCTATATATATCTACTCATCTCACTATATAAATAATCTAAAATTATCTA
>NW_028234418.1:18307002-18309502 GCF_977035675.1 Penaeus japonicus
TGCTGATTTGTGAGTGTGTTACAGCGAGTGCTGACTCGATCTGACTTTAGTCCTTGCTCACCGTGGTGCCCGGCCACAGAAGTATGTGCCAGGTAACAGTGGAACTCTTGAGCTTGGACAGGACTCGATCTGCCACCACAGGGACGTGAGGCCGATGCGCTACCATTGTACAAGCCTGATGGCTTGTGTCAGGTTGGCTTTAACTAACATGGTGTCATGCACGACGTACATACTAGCCGCTATTCCCACTGACTCAAAGTTGTCTATATATAAGGAAAATGTGAAGATTTTCTGTTGCTAGACTTTACTCTGGACAACGTTGCCAAACTCTTGGCTACACCTCATTCTCAGGAAGCAGCGTATGTTCACAATTATTATTGTCATGTATAAAAATAAGCACAACAGGTTCAACTACCGAGTAACGAGTAATGGTGGCAACGGCTTGATAAATTTCGCTTATACAAATCTTGTATTAATCGAACTTTACAAATCGCATATAGATTCTAATATGAGTTCCATTGTTTATTTTTATTTTTATATATATTTTTATATGAATATGTAATGTTTAAGTTAAATTAGCTTCTTTTTTGCGCAGCTCCGTTCACGATAATTGGCGGTAAACTTCCAAAACAAATAAGACTAATCATCTATTGACGGCTATTATGATCGTGTTATTGATTAATGTACTACGAAAAACACGAAAATGACCCAAAATTTGTAATTTTCTACAGTTTATACACACCAAAACTTTAGTCCATCGGACAATAGGATGTCAGATCATACCACCACTATGATGTAATGACGCCATGATGAACGACATTCTCATGCAGACCCACTGTAAATAATCATAATTTGCTGATGCCCCGAAGTCAATTACCTAATACTTTTTATTCTAGTATTTTTTGTCGTTGGGGTGAGTGTCCCCTTAAATCTAGTGACATGATTTTTCAAACTGACACAACAACTTTTACGGCAGGCTTAAATTGCAATATCATAATGAAACATTGCTGTTTTTCAGAGCGGCAACTTCAGAAAGTATGAAGGAAACTGCAAAATACTCGAAGAAGGCGACGCTGTCTAGTCATTTATTTTGAAGCAGTTCAGACTATGAATAGTGAAACGAATCATCATGGGCACCAGAGCAGAGTGGAGTCGTTCTGTCTACAACCTTGTGACTGGTCTTATAACAATAATTGCATATTCATGCAAGGCTAGTACCAAACCTTACTTGTTGATAACTGTGATCTGAACACACACATGTAGAATGACTGTCTGTCAAACTGTCTACGCTAACAAGGAGCTGAGAGCACAGCCGATTGCCGTATGGCCGCTCTAGTCCAATGTGAAGAAACTGGCCCATTGGCACGTGGTGAAGCAGATACGACATAAGGGAAAATGTCGATAATGTATGCCGTCGCAGGTCATACTGAACTGAACTGCATTAGATCAAAGGTTTGCCGGCATCCTGTGCAGCAATATCTCCTCAACAACTTGCTATGTCCTTCTGCCTGTCCTCTTTCCCACCGAGTGTAGACAAGCACATAGACGAGCTTCTGTCCTCTACCTCCTGGACTTGGATTCTCTTCCTCGTTACACTTTTTCGGCCGTCGGCTTCTTTTCTTCCGCCTGATGTGTAGAGGGAAAGTATTCCTCTCTTATACAAATATCTTGATAATCTTTTGCTACATACAGTCATTATATCCGCTGGATACGGGTGACGTGAATGTCCCGACGGTAAAATATTATGTGGTTTACGTGGACGTGCCGCCTGGGATAAACCTTTGTTTCTTACCGAAGACAGATGATAGAAATTATCACTATCATCGCTACAATAACAGTGATACATGTTTAGTTTAAAAACAGAGTTGATACCACTATCTCCTGACACCAGCAGGAGAGAAATCCTTGAAGGGCGCCCATCCACGGTCTCTACCAGGCATTATATTCAGAGAGCGATGACACACAGCAAGATGCCAACCTCCGGCGCTAAAGTACCAGCGGTGCAGGATGTGCAAATGGAAGGAGAGGAATGTGAGGAAAGGTTTTCTTTGTTTTCTCCTTCGTCAGAACTATGCAACTCGAACCCTCTTGTGTATTTGTGCGCGCGCGCGTGTGTGTGTGTGTGTGTGTGTGTGTGAGTGCGCGCGTGTTTGTGCGCATATGCCAGTGCACATTTATTAATCTGTTTATAATGAGAGGGAGCTAGAATAATAACGACGATAAATGTTACAGTGATAAAAGTTTTGGAAGTGGAAATGCGAGAGGATGATTATGATGACACTACAGAGATAGGCGGTAAATCCAACGCTGCCCCACAAAGCGTATTGTGACAAAGCCAGCCAGATATTGATTTCACGGAGAGACTAACACACCCTTTGTGTAGGACTGGACAATATTATCAGGACAGTGAGTTGTTAGCCAGTATCGGGTCTTTTTTCTGCCATCGTTTATGCCACATGTATTGGCATAGCATGAGTCAAAGTTAAACAGACTTGACTCA
>NW_028234418.1:18322002-18324502 GCF_977035675.1 Penaeus japonicus
TATCTGGAACCGTCGATCAAACGAGCTGCATTAATCCGGGTCTCATCCTTCGCCGGATGAGATCTCCCTTCTTGTAAATTTGGGCCTTTGAATATTTTGTTGTGCGTCATTTGAATAATAGTAGTTATGCATGTGTGTCGAATTTTGCAGCGTAAATTGTAATAATGTTCTTTTAATGTTCTTTGTTACTTAACAATAGTCTTAAATAGCTAAGAGGGAAAATTCCACAAATAATTCTTCCCAGAGTAATGATGTGTGCCAGGGAGTGTCAAACCTTTACGGCACAGTGCGCTGTCTGGGGTGATACGTGGGATAAGGTCACCGAGAGTGGGTGTATAATGGCGCCTTATATCAGCTGTGTTCGGCAGAAGCCAAGAACTCCCTTATTCATTTATCTATTTCCTCTGAATTTTATTCCTTCATTCTTTACATACATTTTCTCTCCATTTTTCTTTCTCATGCTTGGTCTGTTTATTCATATCCCTTTCTTTTCCTTTTTATATGCAGAGAGATCATAATACTTCTTTCATCCTCATTGTTTCCCCTTCACACCTTGAGTTTCAAATAGTGTACATAAGTTTATACGAAACTCTCACAAAATTTTCGTTCACACTTCCTTTGCTGAATCATAGTTATATGCATTGTCGATTGGACCGTGTTTGCTTCGTTGCTCTAATCTATCGGATCTATAGAGAAGGATTTACTCCGCTCTAAGATCATGATGGAAACACATACAGGGAGAGGGAAAGGGACGAAGAAAGGAAATGAGAGAGCAAAAAGGATAATTTGATAAAGATAAAAGTAAAAGGAAATAATCGATGAGGAAGAAGCAAAGGAAATTAATATATACAAGAAGAACAAAAGAGGAAGGGTGAGAGGGCTCTTCAGGAGACTCATGATCACGTTCTCATTAAGATAAGGTATGGGAGATTACCTTTGCTGCCTGACTGAGTATTGCTCTATTCTTCACCAGTTTCCGATATCTGATAAGTATCCCTACACAAGACTCCCTTATTTCCCCCTTCTTTCTCTCTCTTTCTTTGCCTCTTTTTCTGTAACTTAGTTTGACAGAATTATGCATTCTACGTAATTTCATATGCTCGCCCACATGTACAAACTACTCCTATGTCTTTTGGGACACTTCCTATAACCACGCCATCTACATATGCTCCCTTTACCCCTGATATCAAATGTGAATATATTGGGGCGCTACACAGGTCTTACCCAGAGTTCCTTAACCCAGGATTCTGGCTGGGAACCTCCAGGCCCCACCTCATTTGGGAGTCCTTTGCAGCCTCTTCCGCTATTACAATCTGACCCAGACTGCCTGACTCGGCCTTTCCACATACCATCTACTCTGACATCAATAAACAAATGAACGATTGTATGTCTTATTTGTTTTATTATTAATAAAAGGCAATCATTTACACGTAGTGAGGGACATGCGGTCTGCTCCTAGCGTAGCTGAACCCGTCCTGTCCTTTGACCTCCCTTAATCTCTAGAGAGCTTGCGTTGCAAGAACAAGGGGTGGTCTGTCTCCAACTGACCACGCGGTACATGCCAGAGTACAACGTGGTGGCAGGGAGAGGATGGAAGCATAAAGGCACGTGTAGTTTCAGAGACATTCCGACGTCGGAATGTGAGAGGGTGGCTCCCTTTTAACAAAGGAACTGAGGAGTACCCAGAGTTCATACAGTGTTGTTTATGACAGTGAAACATTTGTCCTTAGCTGCAGATTGGGAATCAAGAAAGCAGTGCTAGTGGTGTCATGAAGAGTTCTACGTAGCGGTGAGTGTCAAAGGTTGACGGGGGGGGGGGGACTCTATCATGAGCTGAGGACGACTCTGAGTTTGATGAGGAAAAAATATGCAATGAGATGTAATGAGGGAGCAGCATCTAGGCTTGGTGAAGGAGAACTTTGACCTTTGACAAATTTACATTTGACCCAAAGTGTGAGGCTAGGTCACCAGTCTTATGATACAAGTAACTGATACAGAAAATGGGCTAATGATATATAAATTCACAAAATGAAATAAAAGTACAAATAGGAAAGTATGACAATACAATACCTAGTGCAGTGGTCTTCAACACTTCCAAAGGTTACAACCCACTACTAGCATTCACAAGTGATGAACATTAGGGACTACTAATCAGATAAATAAACTGCATAACATCAACCATGAATAAGTTGATAGCGACATGTGCAAATTGATGAATGATCTAAACTTTAAGGGGCTTGCGTAGTAAATTCAGTACATAGGGCAGTGACGTCCGTACTAAATTTAGTCAGTGTCCATTTATTCTGCCTATGTGCTCTTCAGGGTATTTCAATAGCTTTTATGATGACTGATAATGCCATGTGTTGTATCTCCTATAAACTAACTTTTCTGCAATACGTATGCGAGAGGTAAAGTGAATGAAATTAAGGATAAATAAAAGCAATAAACACACAATAAACACATAGAATGAATGAGTTCACCTCCCTGTCAAGTTTAACAC
>NW_028234418.1:18352002-18354502 GCF_977035675.1 Penaeus japonicus
TCAGCCCGCCCTCGAAGTGACCTCGTATCCTCGGTTTAGAATAGCATTTCCAAATTCAACAAATTCGTTCTCCGTCGAGTTTTCGAAATTCGAACCTCGTCCTTAAGTTTCCATAATGAAAGTGTCTAAATGCCCTATTGACTTAATTCATATACTGTGCATTGTCATGTTTCCTTAGTGTTCTCGAATAATTAAGCTCGATCTCGTTAGCTTTACGATAAGCTTAGCATCCCACCTTGCGTTTATATATTTTGCCCCCCTTATTGTAAATAGTTCTATATCTATCTTGAGTTATAATATAGTGTTATTAATTATAGCTACCGTTTTGGGTTTTTTTTTCACATCACCCTTTTGGATTATTATTGTGTAATGAAAATATCTCTGCTCGCCCATATTCTGGTGCCAGCGGCGACGGAACACTTTCTATCCATCACAATTTTTATAATATATATATAAAATATAATATATATATATATATATATGTATATATATACTACATATAGATATTATATATAAGATATAATATATATATATATATAATATATAATATGTATATATATATATACATATATATTATAGATTATATATATATTTATAAATATTTATATATATATTTATATATATATATACACACAAAACGCACTCACACACACTCACTCACACACTACACACACACACACACACACATTTATATATATTTATATATTTTGATATTTATATATATATTAAATATTGGGTGTTTGTTGTTGTGTGTGGGTTTGTGGTGTGTGGGTTGTTGTGTGTGTATTCTTATACTACATAACTGAAGATGCTGTCGCTTCGTTTCATAGATGACAAAGAGAGATATGATGGGTGGAACTGGTTTTGTTATTGAAAATTAACACGTCTATTGATATTGAACATCATTCCGAATAACTCAATTAATATCGTTTTATTATCACAAGAGTGACTAAAAGCAAGAAAAGCGATTTATGAAAGTAACCGTATGGCATTTCCATGTATAATTTCCTTAATTTTTCTCTTAAAAGGCTATGAATTTTGATCTTGTAGGAAATGCTTGTAATCTTCTTCAAGGCACCTCCCTTCCTGCGAAGTTGCTCGTCAACTTCTCATATCCTAATAGCAATAATGGTAGTTTTATTTACCAAATAGTAAAATGCATGATTCTAAATGAGGGGAAATTACCAAAAAAATATTTGTGTAAGAAAACCTTTAAAGCCAATCACAGAGATTTACAAAAGCAGGTTTGCATACCCTAATACTTACTTACTTATATATATACTAAATACTTACATACTTAAATACTTACATGGAACCACGTGAATATGTGTTCATACCAAGTAAACTGAGCACAGGAAAGGGGTAACCAAGCACGCAATACCGTGAAAATACGTAAAAAATCGTGTATAAACAGCTGCGGCACATTCTCAAGTATAAGCTCACGCTAACACAAACAGTCAAAGAGAAAGGATAAGCCGTGAACATGTATGTTACTTTAGGTATATATTTTTTTCTCTTCGTCTTTTGCTTCTTAAGACATTTTACTTTTGGCTTTATAGTTATTCCTCTGAATGCACGATGTTTATCCCATAAATTTATATATATACAAAATGATGATTATTTTTATATTGCCAATATTTATAATGATTATATAATGATTGCTATTATTTATATTAATGTTGCAGTAAAAATCATTAACTATGACAAAAATAACAATGGTGTTGGTAGTAGTATAAATAATACAGATAATGATATCTAACTGCTACTACTACTACTAATGATAATAATGATAATGAAAATAACTACAACTATTAATGTTGCTGCTACTGATGATATCATCATTATCATTACTTTTATAACTACTTATACTAGTAGTAGTAGTATTACTATTAATGTTATTATCATTGTTGATATTATCATTATTATTATCATTAATATTATTGTTATAATTATCATCAGCATAATCATCATTATTATTATTTTCATTATCGTCATTATCATTATTACTATAAGTATTATTACTACCATTGCTATTATCACTAATATTCTTAGCATTATCATTAGTAATATTATTATCATTATCATCATCATAATTACCTTTAATACTATTATCATTTTTTCTATTGGTATGAGTATTTAGTAGAAGTGTTGCTGTTACTGTTATTGTTGTTATCATTATAATTAATTATTATTATCATTGATATTATCATTACTATTATCATTATAAACATAATCATTATTATCATTATCATAATTACTCTTGTTATTGTTATCATTATTGTTAATACCTGTGTCAGTATAATTGTTATTATCATTATCATCATAATTATCAGTACCATTATCATCATTGTCCTCATCACCATCCATATTTTCATTTATATTGTTACTGTTATTATCATAATCTAGTTTTGTGATCACAAGTATTATCAGCATATTATATTGTCATACACTAATCATTAACAATATCATCATTATTTATATTTTTCATTATCATTACTAC
>NW_028234418.1:18364502-18369502 GCF_977035675.1 Penaeus japonicus
AGTTAGAGAGATATAGATGATTGAGAGTACAGAGTTAGAGGGATTTTTAGGAGAGAGTGAGATGTGAGGGATATTAGAGTGTTAGAGTAGGAGATAAATATGTTACACACGCACACACTCAACACACTCTCATCATAGTGATTTATAGAGTTTTAGGAGACTAGATGTTAGATATTTTGAGATTTTAGATTATAGAGATTGATGATAGAATAGTTGAGTGTATAGAGTGTAAGATATATTGAGCTAGAGAGATGATAGTGAATTGAGTAGATAGATAGGATAGAGGAGGAGAGATGAGAGAGATAGAGAGAGAGAGTTAGATAGTGAGAGTATAGAATCTGTGATAGTGTTAGATTGAGATATATGTGTTTGTGTGGGAGTGAGTGATGGATAGTGTCTTCACACACACTCTCACTCTTACAGACAGACTTTTGCAGAATGAGAGTGATAGTAGAGATGGATATTGAGATAGATTATAGAGAGATAGAGTGATATTAGAGATAGGTAGAGATGTAGAGAGAGATGATGAGGTGGAGATTGATGATATAGATTATATTGTTATTAGAGATAGATAGATAGTAGTGGTAGTTAATAATATATGAGAGAGTTTGTAGATAGATTTATAGTATATTAATATAGTTATTATAGATGATATACACACACCCATTCACACACAGACACACTCACCACATCACAGTTTAGAGATTATTTATATTATTATATATATATATATAGATTATATATATATAGATATAGATATATGATATATATAATTATATATTACATTATATATATATATAGATATAATTATATATATATATATGTATATATATATATATACATATATATATATTAAATATTATTTATTCTTTATCTATGATTATATATATATATATATATATATATATATATATATATACATTTATCTATATAATATATATATCTATCTTATATATATCATATAAATATAACTAGTATATATATATATTACATATTATCTATATATATCTATAACTCTATCACTGATCTGTATATATCTCTATATCTCTCTATCTCATCTCACCTATCTATCTATCTTATATATATCTCTACTATCAATTATATCTATTCAGTGAGTGAGTAGAGTCAGTAAGTGTCTGGTTTAGAGAACCCCCCCCCCACCCTTCTCTATATATATATAGATATATATATATATATTATTATATATCTTATATATTTATATATATAATTATAATATATATTCTATATATATATATACTATAAATATATATAATATATTACTATATATATATATATACCTATTATTACATATATATATATATCTTAGTTAAAAAATTATGTATATATATATATTATATATTTTAATATATATTATATTATGGTATGCTATGTATGATGTGTGTGTGTGTGTGTGTGGGTCTATATACATAAATAATACAAATAATATATTAGTATATATATATATCTGTAATATATTTATATATCGGTTATTATATATTATATATATAGTATATATTTATATTTTTTATCTATATATATATGATTATTGTATAGATATTATATATTTTATTTATTATATATATTTATTTATATATATATTTATATATATATATATATATATATATTTTATATGATATAAAATATAGATTACATATATATTTATATATATATTATATATTTATATATATATTCATATATATATTATTTTTATAGAGATATAGAGTTAGATTGATCTATAATAAAACAGTTATAATTATTATATATAGATTAGAAGATTTAGTGATATAGATATATATAGTGGGTTATATTTATGTTATATATACACACAACACACACACACACATACATACATAGGAGCCATATCATCTATATATATATATTTATATATAGGTTTATATATTATATATTATATATATATATATATATAGTTATATATGGAATATGTATATATATATATATATTATATATATATATATATATAGAGTTATATATATTTTGATATATTATATATATAGTTATATGTAGAGTTTTATTTTATATATATATATATTTTATTCATTTATTTATATATATTTTTAGATATATATATTATACACACACCCATACACACACTGACACTTCATCACACTACACATATATATATATATTTATATATATATATATTTATTATATATATATATAGATATAGATAGAAGTATATTTTATATATTACAGTATATATTTGATATATAAGATAAAAGTATATATATATATATGTAGATATAGATATATATTGATAGTGAGATTATATATGATATATATATAGATATAATAATATGTTTTTATAATATATATATTATATATTGTATATTATATTTATAGATATATAAGTTTAATTATTATATTTATATGAGTAATATATGCTTATTGATGATTATATAATATAAATATAGGATATATAGGTATTTTAGTGATTATATATGTATATATGTATATATTATATATATATGAGATCTTAGATATATATCATATAGATTAACACACACAACACACACCCACACACACAAACACCTTACACACACAATAGATAATATACATAGATATATGGTTAGTTTTTTATATATATATAGATATATATATGGATTGAGATATTTAGTATATATCTTTATTTTTATATATTTATGCACAAACACACACACACACAACACTACACTCTCATTGTTATACACACCCAAACTTTAGACAAACACAGCCCACTTGATTATATTTGCCATATATTTAGATAGATATATATAGATATAGAGATTGTGAAGATATTGATATTGAGTCATAAAATCGAGACAGTATTTCACACACAATAACACTCAAACACACGCACACACTACACACTCACACACACACACACCCACACATATCACATATAGATATATATAGAGAGTGTAGAGAGATTAGAGTTGTATGAAGATGAGAGAGAGAGAGTTACCTGTAGGTTGAGTTTGATTGTGTGAGTGTTGCATAGGAGAGTGTTAGATTGACAGTCAGACTGTAATAGTTTTGTGAAGAGTTGTGTCTGAGGGAGTTTGTAGGGATAGACTTAGAGAGTCTATGTCAGAGAGTTAGAGAGTGAGATTGAGATAGGAGAGATGAGATGTGAGTGTAGAGAGAGAGATAGATGAGGGCGAGGATTGTGTGACTCTCATCACACTCACATTCTCACTTTCACAAACAAACACTTCAACTACAAACAGACCACTCTCAAATATGGTTATATATACATTATTTATATATAGACATGTAGATATATTAGTATTATATATATAGTGATATTTATATTTATATTATATTATATATATATATTATTGTATTATATATATAATATATATATATTGCTATATATAGATATATATATAGATATATATATGTTTATATATTGATATATATATATATAGTTATGTTATGTATATTTATTTTGGATTTCTTTATAATATAGAGATATATATATATATATATATATATTTATATATAGTTTTATAGATATTTAGATATCTATAGACATATGTTATATATTTATATATATTTAGATAGTTAGATATATAGATATATATAATATGGATAGATATGATATATAGATATATATATATATAAATTTATATATTATATAATAGTATATATAGATTTTAATATAGGTAGATATATATATTTATATATAGATATTATATATTTATAGATAGCATATATATATAGATTATAGATATATATATATATATATATAGATAGTATATATATATATCTATGATGTTGGTTTAAAGATATAGTTTAAAATAAGAGGTATATTATAGATAATATATAAAGATATGAAGATATTAGTTATACAGAGATATAGATATATATATATATTGATATATATATAGAAAGAGGTATATTTAGTATGTATATATTTTGTTATATATTATATAGTAGATGATAGTGAGAGATATGTATTGATTTAGTCACACACACTCACACTCACACACACACACACACACATAACCTACACACCGATATGTAGAGACAGTGTATAAGTTTATGAGTGAGAGTAGTGAGAGATATTGAGATAGTGAGATATAGATGTTTTATTTATAGATAGTGAATAGTTGCACAAATACTACACACACACACAAACACCACACTCTCAGAGTGTGACACACCTACACACGTTGACTCACTACTCGAACATGGAGATATATAGGCTTAAGTTGTGATTGTGGAGAGTGGGTGAGTTGTGTGTGTGAGTGTGTGAGCGCGAGAGTTGAGAGGGGTGAGAGAGATAGTGGATGAGTGAGAGTGTGTGTGTGGAGATTGAGTGTGTGATAGGTGAGTGACTGATATGGAGTCTTGAGACATATTCACTCACCCTCACACACTCACACAACACACTCATCTCTCACACTATACTCATCTCAGATGTGAGAGAGTGTGTTAGAGTGAGAGTGAGTGTGAGAGAGTGGTGTATAAATAGTGAGAGAGTGAGTATACTGACTGAGAGTAATAGATGTGTTTTTAAGATGTGAGTCTAGAGGGTGGAGTTGTAGTGAGTCTGTAATGTGTGTTACGAGAAGAGAGAGAGAGAGTGTGTGGATTGAGTTAGAGTGTGAGACACTCTAATCACTCCCACTTTGCACTCACCCACACACACACACACACACACACTCACACAACACACCAGAGTGAATAAGTGAGATATAGCGAGAGATAGAGAGAGTAGTTGGTGAGTATAGACATATATGAGAGATGTAGTTGATAGTGATATGTGTTTTAGAGAGAGAGTTATTGATTATTATATTTACAGATCTATTGATATTATTGTTATATACATATACTGTTAGACTGGACGTAACAGTTTATAGGTTGTTGTTGGAGAGTTGAAATAGTTAGTGAGTTCGCTATATAGATATAGTGTATATATATATAATTAGATGGATGGATGGATGTGACATACAGGTTAGAGTAGGACATGAGATACAGATTGATAGAGATAGATT
>NW_028234418.1:18389502-18394502 GCF_977035675.1 Penaeus japonicus
AGTAACATAAAGTTAATACAAATAGCATCAAGATAATAAGAGTGTTAAATAGAGCGTTATCCAATAATAAAAAATCATATTTTCCAAGTCGGATATGAATATCGTGTCCTAATACGCTTTTGAGATTTGTATTACATAAATTTCAGGAACCTTCATTTCTACAATTAATTTGTGCTTTACTTTTTGCATTGTTTAAAATTTAGTATTTTTGTCATGTGTCACAGCTGTGGGATTCATCACCATGGGGGAAGACCATGGACCGTGAGTGAAAAATCCCTGTGTGTGATTTAGGACTTACGACTTTCGCAGTGAGTAGGCTACCTAAAACATCCTTTAGTCCACTGTGAATATTCAGTGACCTTATCAACAAATCAACTTGTAATTAGTGTGGAGAATGGCACAGGCTTTACGTGAACCTTAAAGGAGCCTTCATGGGGTATGTTCCGGTGATGGAACCCTCGATAGGTAAATGCCGAAGGGGTAGGTTCCGGTGATGGAACCCCCGATAGGTAAATGCCGCAGGGGTAGGTTCCGGTGATGGAACCCCCGATAGGTAAATGCCGAAGGGGTAGGTTCCGGTGATGGAACCCCCGATAGGTAAATACCGAAGGGGTAGGTTCCGGTGATGGAACCCCCGATAGGTAAATCCCGCAGGGGTAGGTTCCGGTGATGGAACCCCCGATAGGTAAATCCCGCAAGGGTAGGTTCCGGTGATGGAACCCCCGATAGGTAAATGCCGAAGGGGTAGGTTCAGGTGATGGAACCCTCGATAGGTAAATCCCGCAGGGGTAGGTTCCGGTGATGGAACCCCCGATAGGTAAATCCCGCAAGGGTAGGTTCCGGTGATGGAACCCCCGATAGGTAAATGCCGAAGGGGTAGGTTCCGGTGATGGAACCCCCGATAGGTAAATCCCGCAGGGGTAGGTTCCGGTGATGGAACCCCCGATAGGTAAATGCCGAAGGGGTAGGTTCAGGTGATGGAACCCTCGATAGGTAAATCCCGCAGGGGTAGGTTCCGGTGATGGAACCCCCGATAGGTAAATGCCGAAGGGGTAGGTTCCGGTGATGGAACCCTCGATAGGTAAATCCCGCAAGGGTAGGTTCCGGTGATGGAACCCTCGATAGGTAAATCCCGCAGGGGTAGGTTCCGGTGATGGAACCCTCGATAGGTAAATCCCGCAGGGGTAGGTTCAGGTGATGGAACCCTCGATAGGTAAATCCCGCAGGGGTAGGTTCCGGTGATGGAACCCTCGATAGGTAAATCCCGCAGGGGTAGGTTCAGGTGATGGAACCCTCGATAGGTAAATCCCGCAGGGGTAGGTTCCGGTGATGGAACCCTCGATAGGTAAATCCCGCAGGGGTAGGTTCAGGTGATGGAACCCTCGATAGGTAAATCCCGCGAGGGTAGGTTCAGGTGATGGAACCCCATATAGGTAAATCCCGATGGGGTAGGTTCCGGTGATGGAACCCCCGATAGGTAAATCCCGCAGGGGTAGATTCAGGTGATGGAACCCTCGATAGGTAAATCCTGCAAGGGTAGGTTCCGGTGATGGAACCCCCGATAGGTAAATCCCGCAAGGGTAGGTTCCGGTGATGGAACCCTCGATAGGTAAATCCCGCAAGGGTAGGTTCAGGTGATGGAACCCCATATAGGTAAATCCCGCAGGGGTAGGTTCCGGTGATGGAACCCTCGATAGGTAAATCCCGCAAAGGTAGGTTCAGGTGATGGAACCCGATATAGGTAAATCCCGCAGGGGTAGGTTCCGGTGATGGAACCCTCGATAGGTAAATCCCGCAAGGGTAGGTTCAGGTGATGGAACCCGATATAGGTAAATCCCGCAGGGGTAGGTTCAGGTGATGGAACCCTCGATAGGTAAATCCCGCAAGGGTAGGTTCCGGTGATGGAACCCCCGATAGGTAAATGCCGCAGGGGTAGGTTCAGGTGATGGAACCCTCGATAGGTAAATCCCGCAGGGGTAGGTTCCGGTGATGGAACCCCCGATAGGTAAATGCCGCAGGGGTAGGTTCCGGTGATGGAACCCTCGATAGGTAAATCCCGCAAGGGTAGGTTCCGGTGATGGAACCCTCGATAGGTAAATCCCGATGGGGTAGGTTCCGGTGATGGAACCCTCGATAGGTAAATCCCGTAGGGGTAGGTTCCGGTGATGGAACCCCCGATAGGTAAATGCCGAAGGGGTAGGTTCCGGTGATGGAACCCCCGATAGGTAAATCCCGTAGGGGTAGGTTCAGGTGATGGAACCCTCGATAGGTAAATCCCACAAGGTAGGTTCCGGTGATGGAACCCCCGATAGGTAAATGCCGCAGGGGTAGGTTCCGGTGATGGAACCCCCGATAGGTAAATGCCGAAGGGGTAGGTTCTGGTGATGGAACCCGCGATAGGTAAATGCCGCAGGGGTAGGTTCCGGTGATGGAACCCCCGATAGGTAAATGCCGCAGGGGTAGGTTCCGGTGATGAAACCCCCGATAGGTAAATGCCGCAGGGGTAGGTTCCGGTGATGAAACCCCCGATAGGTAAATGCCGCAGGGGTAGGTTCCGGTGATGGAACCCCCGATAGGTAAATGCCGCAGGGGTAGGTTCCGGTGATGGAACCCCCGATAGGTAAATGCCGCAGGGGTAGGTTCCGGTGATGGAACCCCCGATAGGTAAATGCCGCAGGGGTAGGTTCCGGTGATGGAACCCCCGATAGGTAAATACCGCAGGGGTAGGTTCCGGTGATGGAACCCCCGATAGGTAAATACTGCAGGGGTAGGAGATCCAGGACCGATGCACGATTCCTTAGAAACATGCGCTTCGTTCCGTAGAGTTTGAAATTTAGTAGGCGTATCAGTAGAGATTTTGCCGACAAATCTTGACATTTTGTGTGCTTTGTATGTATTGTCTGTAATCTACCGTATCTCAGCCTGTTTTAAGCCATAATTTCCCTGATATGCTTCATGCCCTCTCTTGCTATTGAGACAATTCAAATCAAGATTGTCGGTTATATAAAATATAAAATATGATAATTTTGATAAAAGAAACAATGTCAATTCTTAAAAAAATAGATATCAACAAAAGACCCTTTAGAATGGTGGGTAGAATGGGTTGCCATGAAAGATAGAGAATGGAAATCTTTTACGCAACTGGCACGAATAGCGCAGCAGATGGTAGCGATAGAAAGACCATGAATGATAGAAACTGGAAGAAACGTATGAGCGGCAGTACTATTCTGCCTTACCTGTGTAAGGAGATGGGGCACGTCTCTTGGAGGGCCCAAAGGCGGAATCCCGCGCTGAGGGGCATGGAGATAACGGTACTACGAGTTAAAAGTGGGGAACTTAGAGGGTCCTGCAGGACAGCGATCCGCCACTCACAGGCACTCCCTGAATCCGTAGATTTTGGCGAACGCAAGCGAGTCGAGCTCCCTGTAGGTAAGGTAGATAATTTGAAATTGCATTTTGAATGCCCGAAAATAGTGGATGAATCAGGGTGTTGAACTAGTTAGCCTGTGCAATGCGGGGTCGGAGGTTTCTCTTTTAAGTGCCAAAGACAAAGGACATCAAAGAACTCAAATCGTTTGGATGTGTGATTAGATTGGAGAAGAGTGTCTTTTGGGGGTGAATGGCTTGTCAGAATGTACAGGGTGTGTAATGCGCGGAAGAACAAGCCAGCCTTCTACGAATACATGAGAGGAGTCAGTGAGTTATGTAAGTTAAAAGATCAAGAAGATTACTCCTTACTATTGTATTAAATAAATACGGTAAAGGGTAGTTGTGGGATAGTTGTCGAACAAGGCGTGTAAGTTACATCGCAACTGGAAGGTTAAGGTATCAGAAGGGAAGGAAATCAAAACGACCGGTAAGGAGAAAGGAGTTAGGACTATTGAAAACCTATCGGTATAGGTATGCAAAGAAAATTTGAATCCAAAGTTGATCAAGTATTGGATTTATCAGAAGATTATAGAAACGTATATGCAAACAAAGAAGCACTGAAAGGGAGAGCTACAGCATGCCATACCTTTGACTATTAACGCATTCCACCTAATTCGGTTGCTGTGAAAGATCACCTTCCATGATGTGTTCCCGAAGTTTTCCTCGACTTTCGATCTCGCGGCATGATACCACCAGATCGACGTGCACTCGTATAACCGACATAAAACCGCCTTCAGTGGCCCTGTCAGGCAGATATCATCGAAATATACTCGACCAGATGAGGAAGTAAATTTGAAGCCATAAAATGTACCGTGGGAAGGTACCCCCCCCCCCCCCCCGACAGAATTAAAGCGGTTATCCAATGGCCAATACCTACGACCTTGAAAGATGTACGAGCCCTCATAGGAATTTGTTTCCTCTATCGGAAATTTTGTAAGCATTTTGCCCAAACTGCCACACCCCGAAATCAATTAAGGCGGAACGGAGTAAAATATTGTGCTACCTAAATATCATTTCGCTGCTTAATAGGGAAATGACAATATCAAGTTAATGATATTGATAAATAGAAATATTATGAGCAAATTCCTCGGTTTAAATTAGCCGTCTTTTCCATTGGCTCAAAAGTGTCTACAGACAGGTAAATGCTATCTTTGCTTAACTGCTACCACGCTCCCCCCTGGGTAGTGTTGCTAAACGCTTGACTTCGCCCCATTCCCGGCAGTCAGCTTTTCAGATTTTTACAATTTATTCTACGTTATTACGTATTATCTCAACGACTGAGCATTACAAAAATTGAATCTATAAGTTGTTTATGTATTCCACGTACCAATAAAATCGCGAGTATGTATGAAAATAAGCAAAATAGGCCCTACCAAGCACGTACAGAAGTTTTCGCTCGTTTGGATGGTTTGAATGCCTTGATAAGTTTCGTTTTTCAATATCTTACTTAAATTAAATCTGTACAAGTTACCTGGAAATTCTAATATGAATTCGTTTCAATCTATTCATTTGTATATTCATTATAAATAAAGATATCTCTTTCATAGCAATTGGTCTACTCTTTTATGCAA
>NW_028234418.1:18412002-18414502 GCF_977035675.1 Penaeus japonicus
AACTTATTTTGATGAAGAGGACGATCAATATAGTGACGATAAGGAGGATATCAACAATGTCAGTAACATCATCATCTGAATAATTATACTACTAATAATTCCATGAACACTAAGTATTCAAACATAACGACAGCTTCCACAATAAGGAAAACTATATCAGTAGGAACGGCAACAACGGCAGTGATAATGATAATGATGATATTAGCATCAAAATCATAGCAATGATAAAATGAACTGGAACAGGCTCGATAGTTATGAGGAATATGATTTTACTGATGATTATGATACTGATGGAATTCTAATATCGAAGATAATGATTATCATGGCAATGATGGTAATGATCATAATGATGGTGATAACGATGATAAAGCTAACATTTGTAATGTTAATCAGAGTGATGGGAATCATGCTGCTGATGTTGATAAAGATAACGACGACATGGTGTGTGTGATTCTTGACTGATTGTGCCAATGACTGAAACCCGCTGTCCCCGCAGGCCGGGAACGAGGTGTGGTGCGGTGGCCGCCTGTGCGGGTCCTCCAACGAGATGCAATGCTGCAGTTTCGACCCCTCGAACTGCTGCAACAAGAACAACCAGTACTGCGGCCAGGTAAGACATTCAATGGGAAGGAATCTGGAAACTGATATATATCATGTTAGACTAAATGAATAAGCAAATGCAAATCTCATGTAAGTTAGGATGGATTAATGAGTTCGAAGTCTAAATGTTCATCGCTTTTGCATTTTGTTTCGGTTACTAGAGGGACGAATTAGGGAATGATTTGGTATTCACGTTTAAAAAGAACCAGCGTTGTAAAAATAGAGGCGAGGGAATGGGGGGCGGAGGACTTTGAGACCTTGTCAAAGGATTTACTGAAAGCTGCCATCCTCATTGTCTCTCCAGCCGCTTGACTAATAATAATAATGCATATCTTTTTCTTCTCTGTTAGATCTATTGGCTACCAACATGCCAATGTCATTAAGGCAGTAGATCTATATCATCTTCATACATATAGAAAAAATCATAGTGTTTTGTCTCCATTAGAAAAGTTATTACTTTGACTCGACTGATTTTTTATCATTAATCAGTTAATATATGATAATACCCTGTAGTTCAGTTTTTCGTGGTTTCTAAGATTTAATAGCCTTAAATTTATCTAAGGAGTCTGCTATTGATAGGACGAAGTTTTTTCAATAGCACAACGTTTGACAAGAAAGATCGATGTATGATTCTTCAATCTGAATATCACTGACATTCAGTCGACGGTACACCCGTGCTCACACACTCATTTGTCTTGGAGCCTCGACATATAGATGAGAAAAGGAAAGATAGATAAGTCTCTCTTGACCCGTTCCGCCTCCGGCACCGATGTCAACTGTGGGGGCTTCCCTCGGCGCGATGTTGGAACGAACCAGGGTTTTGATGATGCCGACTTTATCAATGAGATCTTGGAGTCTAATGGAAAGGGGCCATTCGCCACAGCCCTTCGGAGGCAAATGCCGAAGCAAAATATTCCCGTAAGGATGACTCAACCCCGTCAGAGACGTAACGCCACAGCCCATCAGGCGCAAATACCAAAGCAAAGCATTCCCATTGGGGGGGACATGGTTCTCTTGCAATTTTCGGGGCATAAGGCAGTGACCGCATATGAGACGGAGGCGAGGTGCTCTATCTCAAGACACTCAGTATGGGAGCATTTTAAGGCTCCAGACATTCTGCACAACATCCAGACCTTTCAGAATGGAGCTCGTTGTCCATCCATACACGAATGACCTAATCAGGGATTTATATAGCTTTAGCAAAGACTTTTTATCATTGGTTTACTATAACAGAGGCCTCAATTATGAATCATAACTATTGCTAATTAGATTTGATTTTCGAGAATTCTGCATTACTGCTGGAGTGTCATAATCCACAATCACCAGCGTGCATCCGATTCAGACATCGAAATGTAGGTAATGACAAGACACTTCCTTGTGGGACTCCGTTTGCCAATACAAAAAAGTAAGTGACAATGTTCGAAAATAGCTTGACAGAAAAATCCTGTTAGAAATGAAATATTGAATAAAATTAGGCAAACTGCCTCGTGATCCGAAAACATAAGGTTTTCTGAGTGGGCCATATTGCCGTGTCATGTAAGCTTTTTGTACATCTAAAATACTGAAATTAAAAATGTTTTTTTTTTGTCAAATGCCTCACGAACAGAACTTTCCAATTTTACTAGAGGACCTATGATTTTAACGTCCCTTTCGGAACCCGCGCTGCTCGACATCTAGTAAATTTCTAGAATCTAGAAAATGCCATTGTTAACAATTTGTTCCAAGACCTTGCAGAAGAATTTTGTCACAGCAATTTGGCGGTAAAGTGGTTATCGTGTTATTCAAAGGGGTATTATAGCTGCTTTCTCTAACAAATAAAAGAAAAATGATATGCAACACTGAATACCATAGATGTAGTATTAATAAATTTATTGGAAAGATATATAATGGGACTGGTAGA
>NW_028234418.1:18422002-18427002 GCF_977035675.1 Penaeus japonicus
AAAGAGAATGGGTTGAGTGGAATTAGTGAGAGAGAGAGAGAGAGAGAAAGACAGAGAGAGAGAGAGAGAGAGAGAGAGAGAAAGAAAGAGAGAGAGAGAGAGAGAGAGAGAGAGAGAGAGAGGCAGACCGAGAGAGGGGGAGAAAGAGAAAGAAAAAGAGGAAGAGAGAGAGAGAGAGAGAGAGAGAGAGAGAATGATAGTAAGAGTGAGAGTGAGGGAGATAGAGAGAGAAAGAGTAAGAAAAAGAGACAAAAGAGTAAGAGAGAGAGAGAGTAAGAGAGAGAGAGGAGAGAGAGAGAGAGAGAGAATGATAGTAAGAGTGAGAGTGAGGGAGATAGAGAGAGAAAGAGTAAGAAAAAGAGACAAAAGAGTAAGAGAGAGAGAGAGTAAGAGAGAGAGAGGAGAGAGAGAGAGAGAGAGAGAGAGAGAGAGAGAGAGAGAGAGAGAGAGGGGGGCAGACCGAGAGGGGGGGGGGGGGAAAGAGAAAGAATAAGAGAAAGAATAAGAGTAAGAGTAGGAGAGAGAGAGAGAGAGATGGTGAAAATAGACCCGAGATGAGTCAACATCTGTGATTCCCGCAAAGAAGCCTCAAAGTAGCTTAAGCCACCGGATCCGCTTACAGAATCGTTCCCCACGAAACGCGTTGTCCGTCGTGTCATGGAGCCAACCGTTGGCCTGTCACTGCATGCTGTCTAGATATCCGCTGAACACTGTTGGTAGTGCATCGGTTTCGTTATCATGGAATCCATTGCATGCAACGGCAATTGGCGATTGTTACGGTTAATGACATTTAGAGCTGCTCATAGAAGGATAGGCATTAAATGGGTTAAGGGTGTGGCGCATGTTATAAAAATGGAGAGCGGAGGAATAAAGAGGATGATAGAAATGGAGAAGGAATGAGGATGGGAGAGGAGACGAAGGGATGACAAGGGTAAGGACGATAATGCATCTAGATGGGATGGGTAACATAATTATCCGACTTCATGGTAATTACGGCTTTGCTCTTTGTACTAGGATTCCCTCTGTTGCTGTGGGTCTCTCCCTCTCTCTCTCTCTCTCTCTCTCTCTCTCTCTCTCTCTCTCTCTCTCTCTCTCTCTCTCTCTCTCTCTCTCTCTCTCTCTCTCTCTCTCTCTCTCTCTCTCTCTCTCTCTCTCTCTCTCTCTCCCCCCCCCACTTCTCTCTCTCTCTCTCTCTCTCTCTCTCTCTCCCCTGTATGTATTTTTATTTTCACGATCTCTCTCTCTCTCTCTCTCTCTCTCTCTCTCTCTCTCTCTCTCTTACTCTTACTCTTTTTCTTTCTCTTATTATTTCTCTTTCTCCCCCCCCCCCTCGGTCTGCTCTCTCTCTCTCTCTCTCTCTCTCTCTCTCTCTCTCTCTCTCTCTCTCTCTCTCTCTCTCTCTCTCTCTCTCTCTCTCTCTCTCTCTCTCTCTCTCTCTCTCTCTCTCTCTCTCTCTCTCTCCTCCCCCCTGTATGTATTTCCTGGCAATGCTCATAATGGCTGTGACATTTCTTCCCCATTCATATGTCTGCAAAGAGAACTGCTATGCGTCTCTGCATTCTTTTGGCAATTTAGGTGCTCTCTCTGGACCATGTATTATTAAGCTTTTTTTTCCATACTGACGTCTTGTTATTTCAGTCTTTGATTTTTGATCCATCAATATTTTCATTTTGGATACGAACACTTCTTTCATGTAAGGAATCAAGAGTACATCAAAGCTTAACTTAACTTGCTCACATGCGCATACAATTTTGTGTATTAAGAAAAAAAAAAAAAAAAAAACGTAATTGCACACATACACACACTCACCCCCCCCCCCCATCTCTCTCTTTCCCTCTCTCTCTCTCTCTCTCTCTCGTCCCTTCCCCTTTCTTCCCCCCAGCCTCTCTCTTTCTGCCTGCATGCCTCCCTCCCTCCGTCTCTCTAAGTACTTTGCTTCGCCCACCGTGGTTCTTCTCCCTCCCTTCCCGGCATTCATTATTGAGTTTCAGGGCCACGTGTCCGCCATTCCCTGCGCGCCGCCGAGGCCCTTCTCCTATTTCCTGGACGCCCGCTAATAAACACCGATGGCGCTGCCTCATAATCGCCTGTGGGATCAGCGGACAAATCCTTCGTTACCATATCCGTTATCACGGCTTCCCTGCCTCGGCTTTTTCTTTCGCCTTTGTTTGTTACTGTATTTCATTATCTCGTGTTTCGTGCCCTTTTGTTGCTTTGGGGCGTTGCTCTTTCTTCGGTGTCGCTCCATCTCTTTTTCATTATGATATCATTATGATCATTTTTATTATTCTCATCTTGATCACGATGATAATGATTATGAAAATAGTAATACCGACAATGAAATAATAATGATGACAAAGGTAATGATAATAATAATAATAGTATTACTGATAGTACCAATCAAATGATGATGACAATGTTGTTATCGTTACTATTATCATTATTATTATAATTGTAATAATAATTATCATTATCCTCATTACTGTCATCATTAGTATTATTGTGATGATAATGATAATAATGTGGATGGTCATCATCATCATGATCATCTTTTTCTTATCAACATTTTTATTATCATTATTGTTATTATTGTTATTATCAGTATTGTTATTATTATTATTATTATTATTATTATTGTCATTACTATTGTTATCATTATTATTATTATTGTTATTATTGTTATTATTATTATCATTATTATTATTACTACTACTATTATTAGCATTATCATTATTATTATCCTTATTATTATTATCATTATTATTATTGTTAATATTATTACTATTATCATTGTTATTATAATTATCATTATCATTATTATGATTTTCATCTTATAGATATGATCATTACTGTTATAGTAATTATAGTAATGTTATTATTTTTGTTGTCATTGTTATCATAAAAAGGATAATGACAATGAGAATATGAAAGTCCTTATTATTATCATTATTATTATCATTATTATTATTATCATTAATTATCATCGTAATCGTTATTGTTGTTATTATTTTAAACTTTGTTATCACTACTGATATAATTAATATATTACTATAACTATTATCTTGTTTATTATCATTATTGTTATTATTATTGTCATTATCATAATCATTATCTTATCATTATTATCTTACTACTATTATCACTGCGATTATTATGATTATCTTTTAATAATATTAAGATTATCATTATTACTATTAGTATAATTATTATTGTTGTTGTTGTTATCATTATTATTATTATTATTATTATTATTATTATTATTAATATTATTATTATTATTATTATTATTATTATTATTATTATTATTATAATCGTTATTATCATTATCATTTAAAGATTGATTATTATTATCATTATCATCATTATCATTATTATTACTATTATTATTAGTAGTATTATTATTAGTAGTAGTAGTAGTATTACTATAATTGTTATTATTATTATAATTATCATTATTATTATTATTATTATTATTATCATTATTATCATTATCATTGTTATTATTATTATTGTTATTTTCATTATCATTATTATCATTGTCATTATTATTATTATTATTATTATTATTATTATTATTATTATTATTATCATTATTATTATCTTTATTATTATCATTATTATTATTGTTATTATTATCACTATTACTATTATCATTGTTATCATTATTATCATTATTAATGTTATTACTATTATTATTGTTATTATTATCATTTTTGTTATTGTTGTTATTATCCTTTTTAATATCATAATCCTTGCATATATCATTATTATTATATTATCATATTATCATATCAGTTTTGTTATTATTGTTTTTTTTCCATAATCATTCCTTTTGTTTGATATCATTCTTATCACTGCAGTAAATATTTTCATGATGATCAACATCAATGTCATTACAGGTATTATTATTGCTGTTGTTGCTGTTGTTGTTGTCATTATCATTATTATCATTATCATTATCATTATCATAATTATCATTTCCTAATATTGATAGTATTGATGAGGAAGATCATGATAATAATGATAACAACAATAATGATAATAGGAGTACTGATAATAGTTATTGTAATGGTAATGATAACAAGAACAGGTATGAAAACACTAACTTTAAAGATTGATATATTGATAATGATGATAAAATGGATCATTGGGATAATGATGATAGTAATGATAATGATAGTAGTAATGATAACAATGATAACAATGATGATAATACATGATAATAGTTAGAATTATGAAATCATTATTTTTCATAATGATGAAAATAATGATATCGATAATAATGATAAAAAGTGACAATAATGATAATAGCAATAATTATAATAATGATGATGATGATAATAATAATAATAATAATAATAATAATAATAATAATAATAATAATGATAATAATAATAATAATGGTAATAATAACAATAATAATAATGATAATAATGATAATAATAATGATAATGATAATGATATAATAATAATGATAATAATAATGATGATAATAATGATAATAATAATGATAATAATAGTAATAATAATAATAATAATAATAGTAATAATAATAATAATAATAATAATAATAATAATAATAATAACAATAATAATAATTGTAATGACAATAGTAATAATGATTGAAATAATGATAATGATAACAATGACAATAAGGATAATGATTATGATAATAGTTATATAATTTATTGATTATATTACACGTTAATGCTAATCTTAATTATGATAATAATGGTTATTAGCATGATTATTAAAATGTTAATGATGATGATAATGATAATAGTAAGAATGATAATAAAATGTTCATGATAATGATTACAATAATAATGGTTATTATAATGACAGTTTTTGCATTCATAACAATAATCATTATCATTACAGATATAATGATAGTGATGTTAACATTTCTAGCAATAAGGATGATAATCAAAAGGATAATTTCCCCTTTCCTTCTCTCCTCTTTACCTGGAAAGGCTTTTGAATATTCACATACAGCTTTA
>NW_028234418.1:18434502-18437002 GCF_977035675.1 Penaeus japonicus
AACAAAAAAGCTCTTCGCCTCAGAATTCGCCCTACTCCGGAGGGGGACATCCACTTGAACAGCGCGGGGGGCCACCGCCACAGCACTTCAGGGATCCTCCCCCCCAAGGCTACGGCTACCCAAGAGGACCTCCGCCGCAAGGCCTTAGGGGACCCATTTCACAAGCCCCACGAAGACCCCCGCCACAAAATCCGAGAGAAACCTCGCCGCAGACTTTCAGGGGCCCTCAGACAACACATCCACGGGGACCTCAGCCGCCATATCCAAGCGTACCTCAGCCACCATATCCGCCGCAGACTTTTAGGGGTCCTCAGCCAACATATCCTAGGGTACCTCAGCCAACATATTCAAGGGAACCACAACCACCATATTCGAGGGGACCCCCTTCAGACAACCGTAACTACCCAACAGGACCCCATGCCCAAGGGCCCGGTTACGCGGGCTCTCCACGAAATACTGTGCCCTCAAATCGGGAACGTGCCCCCATGCCTCCGGGGTTCGGAAATTCACACGGTCACGTGAATGATATCAATGAAACCATTATTTAAGTCTTATACGCATTCTATGTCTCCAGGGGGATCCTATTATCTCTCCCTCCATTATTATTTCCTGCCCCTGGCAGAAATCACGTCTCCGGCCAGTTCTGTCATCCGAGGAACAGGGACAGGCCATTACATCAAAAGCCTCGAGACGCATCTGTTCACGTCGTCCTCCTGGCAGTTGCGTTGTGTTGGTTTGAGATCTGTTTTACTTCTTCCTTGCTTAGCATTCATAACATTTGTGGTGTTTCGGATTTTAGGACCTCTTCTCACTTTTTCCTTTTCCTTGCTTTGTTCTCGTGATATTTGGGTTTCGTATATTATGAACTCCTCTCGCTCTTCTACTTTTGATTTGTCATCATGTCATTCATGATGTTTCTGATTTTGATATCTCTATTCGCCTTTTCTCTTTCTCCCACTCCTTGTGATTCTTGTCCCCGCATTTTTATTCAGTCATTGCTCATCATCCTTTTGATTTTTTGGTAGCATATTCTTCGTTTGATTTTAGAATAAAACTCACATTGCTCTTTTCAAAGTGAATGTATGATTAAAACAAAACAAAAAATGATATATAGATAAAATACTTTTTAAAAATATTTTCCTTTTCCGGAAACCCTCTTCTTAAAGAATTAATAGGAATATATATGAAATTTCATAAAAAAAAAAAAAAAAAAAATGATTTCAATCCACTAATGTAATATTCTCATAATGATAACGATGTAATGGCGATCATGATGACGATATTAATAACAGCAATGATGACTATGATAATGATGATTATAATAACGACAAAGATTTTAGTAACAGAAATAACAATAGCATTAATGATGGCAATAACAATGCTACAGATAATAATCATAATAGCAATATGGAAAATAACAAAAACAATTATAATGATAACAATGACAATCATAATGCCCATACTAATGATTATAATAATACTAATGATAGTGATGCTGGTAATACCGATAGTGATTATAAAAATAATGTTAATGATAACAGTCATGATAATGATGAAAATAATGGTGATGATGATAATGGTAATATTAATGACAAGGATGATAAGATACTGTTGATAATAAGGAGGAAGATGGTATAATGATAATGATAGTAATAATGATATTGATAGTAATAATGATAATGATAATGATCATGATAATCATTATAATAATACAAATAGAAAGGTGATAATGATAGCAATGATAATATGACTGACGATAATAATGATGATGATGATATAGATAATGACAACAATAATGATGATGATAGTAATGATACTACTCATGATAAAGATAATGATATTGATGACGATAATAATCCTAACATCAACGATGAAAATAACAATAAAAATGATACCAACAATAATGATGATGACGATGCCAATATAAACAAAGATAATAACAATGATAATAATGATTGGCCCATACCTAATTTAGGGGCATATCCGTTTTATGATTTTAATGAGTGGATTAGAATAAGAAAAAGATAATCCAAGAAAGCATGACAGTGAGAATAATTAATGAAGCAGCAATTGAGAGGATAAATAAGAAAAATAGCATATAGAAATACGGAGGAAAAAATCTCCCTCCTCAAGATACAAAATAAGAAAAAGAAGTGAAACTCGGACAGTGAAAGGAAGTGTTTCCGCGATTTAAATACTTATCATGAATCCCGAGCCTGGTGGACGTCCGGGTTTACTACAATGATGATGATAATGATGATAATGATGATACAGATGCTAATACTAATGTTAATGATGGTTCAGTTCAGTTCAGTTCAGACAGATTTGCGAAGACGTCGCTTCACCCGGGCTATATGCACGAGGCGGCCCGGCCTCTGTCAGCTGTAAGTGCTGACTCATCTGTTAATGATGGTGATGATGATGGTAGTGATAATGAGGATAATGATGATGCAGATGGTAATGCTAATACTAATGATAGTGGTGATGATGATGATAAAGA
>NW_028234418.1:18444502-18447002 GCF_977035675.1 Penaeus japonicus
ACACACACACACACAACTTACGCGCGCACAACACACACACGTAATACGCGCACGCACACACACACACACACACGCACACACACACACACACACACAACACTTACGCCGCCACACACACACACAGACCACACACTACGCCGCGCACACACAACATCACACACACACACACTTACGCGCACACACACACACACACACTTACGCGCGCACCACACACCCACACGACGCGCGCACACACAGCACACACTACTGGTACGCGCGCGCACACCGACACACACACACACACACACACACACACACACACACTCAACACACACACCCACACACACACACACTCTACGCGCGCCACACACACACACACAGTGCATGGGAATACGTTCTCCTCCAAAGCAAACACGGCATCTTTGTCGGTAGTATAACAGACCTGAGTCTATTATCAACCTGTGAATTTGCGACTGACAGCCAGATACGTAAGCGAGTAGAGTCTGAAGGCTGAGACTAGGGAGTTGTTGTACAGCGGTTGTTTGCATAAGATTTTACTAAATAATCCAATAACAAATCACAGTTAGATCATGTGACAACAGGTCTTGCATATTAGAATGCAGCATTGCCTTTGTCGCTATACCATCGCAGCAAGCTTATAGCATACCATAACTGCATAATATGGCATAGAAGTTATGACGGCATATATACTCATAGAACAGTGTACCGACGCAAAAGTTTGACGGCATATATACTCTCGCGTCACGGAAAGGGTTAAGTTGCAAAATGCAGTGACGATAAAGTGCCAAAGAACTGGGACGACTCACGAAAAGGGAAATGAAAGGGAAGCCTCTGACTCTCCGTCTATGACTGGAATCTTACTTCAACCCTGAAGCACAAGAAGCCAGCAAGGAACATGCAGCGTCACCCCCGTTGAGAATGGGAGGCGTAGCAAGATATTTGTTCATTTGCATCGCTTTTATCTTCTATTTTTTCAAATGTGGGCCTTGGTATGGTTATATATAGACTTTTGCCTCCAAGGTAAATGGGTTGGGCGGAGTTTTGGTATTGGAGATAATTTTGGTGATGGACAGTGAACAGGAAAGCGACGCACTGTTTACCTCTTTCGCCACCAGATATTGTCTCTGAACTCCCATCATTTTGTCTTGTTCCTCGTTTCATCGCTTCTACAAGTGCCGGCTGCTGCCATCGCTCATGACCCTCATATGTTTGTAGTGATAAAAGTGATAAGATTCATACAATCAGGCATATTGTCTACTTACAAAAACACAGATAGATATTCATATATATGTATGACATTTGTGTATCCAAACTTCTTTATTATAATTAGTTTGCATGTCCAATAACCTGTTTCAGAAATACTATTCATGCCACTATAGTTATCACAGTGGCATCCTGTTTAGCAAATAAATCGTTTACAAAATAAATCGTCTCCTTGATGCCACTTCCCCTCTCAATCCATGGCGACAACCGCTAATCCCTTCGGCCTCCCTCCACCCTTTCTTCCTGCAAAGCCTTTTCCCCGCGATGCTCGATCGCTTCATGAAAACTTATGCAAATCTCAGTGTCTACGAGATGAACCGGTCGGAACCAATCTTTTATCAGCTCACGAGTTATTCGATAGATGTGGATGCTGCCCAGATAAAGTCTGCCGCTTGACGTGGAGATGTCAGGGAGGGGGGAAGGTAGGTAGGTAGGTAGAGAGAAAGAGAAAGAGAAAGAAGAGAGAGAGAGAGAGAGAGAGAGAGAGAGAGAGAGAGAGAGAGAGAGAGAGAGAGAGAGAGAGAGAGAGAGAGAGAGAGGGAGGAAAGAGAGAAAGAGTGAGAGAGAGAGGAAATAGAGAAAGAGTGAGTGAGTGAGAGAGAGAGAGAGAGAGAGAGAAAGAGAGAGAGAGAGAGAAAGAGAGAGGTGAGGAGAAGAAGATGAGAGAGAGAGAGAGAGAAGAGTAGGGTGAGAGAGAGAGAGAGTAGAGAGAGAGAGAGAGAGAGGGGATAGAGAGATAATAGAGTGAGGAGGAGACGAGCGAGAGAGAGAGAGAGAGAGTGAGAGAGAGAGAGAGAGAGAGAGAGAGAGAGAGAGAGAGAGAGAAAGAGAGAGAGAGAGAAAGTGATAGATACATAAATACACGCACATGATGTTAATTATGTGTGTGTTTATTAATGTTGTTGATGAGGATGAGGTGATAATGATGATGATGATAACAATATAGTCCTAAACTACCAAATCTCATAGGTGTGCTGTCAAATACAAAACGGACGTTTTAACTCCTTTCCACTTATCAAAGTTATGCTTGCAACTTGATTTGTTAGAATTTAATTTAGCAAAATGCATTGCTTTTAATTATTGTTATTGTAATTGCCGGAGCAAATCCGCATGATCTTTTATATGATTGTTGATGTGACTAAAACTATGATTATACATTTGATTTTAGATCTATTTAAATCATATTGTGATTTTGGAAAGCTAGCAAAAAAGTTGACATCCACTGACCTAGATCATT
>NW_028234418.1:18462002-18464502 GCF_977035675.1 Penaeus japonicus
TACATATTATAATATACAAGATAGTACATATATATATAACATGTATATATTATATAATAATATATATATATAAAATAAATATAGAATTTATACCTAAACTACAATACATACAATATATAATATATATATCGATATATAGTATATATATATATAATATATATGAGCAGACTACACCTATACCTAAAACACACACCCATATACTTTATATATATATTATATATATATACATACTTACACATTTATACCTATACCACACAGCCAGAAGCCACACACACACACACACACACACACACATATATTATAAAAATATATGATAACTATAAGAGATATTATATATATATGTAAATATATTATATATATAATATGTACCTAATATATATATATATATATATATATATATAAAGTATATATATACGATATATATATATATATATATATATATATGTACCTATAGATATACACATGTACCTATATATAGATATATATATATATGATATATTAATAATATATATATACTAACCACACAGTATATATATATTGCCATAGTTACACATACACACACCTATATATATATATATAATATATATAATATTATATTATATAGATATATATATATATATATATATTTTATATACCTATATATATTTCATAATATAAATATATATATATATATCTTATATAATATATAATATATAGTATATATATTTATATACACTATAAATATAATGTATATAATATATATATAATATATATATATAATTATTAAATATACACAGTACTGTATATATCTATACACAACACACACACACACACACACATATATAAAATATAAATATATACATTTATATATAAATATATAAATATATATATATATATATATATATATATATAGATATGTGTGTGTGTGTGTGTGTGTGTGTGTGTGTGTGTGTGCGTGTGTGTGGTGTGTGTGTTGTGTGGTGTGTGTATAAGTATATATATAAAATAATATAATTAAGATTATAAAATGAAAATAATGGTATATAATATGATATGTATATATATAATATATATATGTGTGTGGGTGTGGTGTGTGGTGTGAGTTGATAATTATATATTAATATTCACCGACACTACAACCACCCAAGATATAATAGATATAACTTAACAATCCACACAAAACACCCACACACCACAGAAAAACAATTATATATATATATATATATATATAGAAATAATTTAAATATCTCAACATATAATAACCCCATATAATATATAAAATATACCCACATAGACAACACACACACCATCACAACACACTACCAATAACACAATTAACAATACACACCACACACACAACCACACCACACACACACTAACTCCACCCAAACAATCCATACATTCTTAAAAACAACACACTAATCACAACAAAAAACCAACATCTACCCACAAAAACAACAAAAAACACAACAAACCATAACCATACAACACACACCACACCCACCCCACACACACACACACACACACACACACATACATACACACACAAACCACACACAAACACACACCACACACAAACACACACCACACACAAACCCCACACACACCACACACAAACCACACACACACACACCACACACACACACCACACACACCCACACCAACAACACACACACAACACACACCAACACACACCACCACACACAACACACACACACACACCCCCACAACACCCCCACACACCCACACACACACCCACACACACAAAACCCCACACACCCACACCCACCCACACACACACCACCACCACCACACCACAACAAACACACAACCCACACCACCACAACACACACACAACCACCCACACAAACCACACAACACACACACAACACCACACACACACCACACACACAACACCACACAAACCACACACCCAAACCACACACAACACAACACACCACCCCCCCCACACACACACAACCACACACCCCCACACACACACCCACCCACACACACACCCAACACACACACACACACACACACACAAAACCACACACACACACACACAACAACACACACACACCACAACCCCCACAACACAAAACACACCCACAACACACCCACCAACACACCCAACACACCCACCCACACACAAACCACCACACACACACCACACCACAACACCACACACACACACCCCACCACCACACACACACACACACACACCACACACCACACACACAACCACCACAACACACCAACAACCACACCACCACACACCCCCACCACACACCACACACACACCACACCCACACACACACCACACACACCACACACACACACACACCACCACACACACCCACCACACACCACACACCACACCAACACACCCACACCCACCAAACACCACACCACCACACACACCACCCACCACAAACACCACACACACCAACCAACACCCCCACACACACACAAACACACACCACACACCCACACACACACCACCACCCACCCACACACC
>NW_028234418.1:18477002-18478043 GCF_977035675.1 Penaeus japonicus
TGATTTACGTGGATGACAAGGTGTTTACGTAACGGCAGAAAATGCCGGTGAGGCGATCGGAATAATGAACCTCTAGCATAGCTCAATTTGGGATTGGATTTATGATAATGGCTTAACCCCTTGCCCAAACAACTACAACTACACGATTTTCGGTATATATATCAATAACCTTAATGGTATCTATTTGCATGGTCATAAGTCGGAGTCCATTTCACTATATTTCTAGAAACTATTATTGACCATAAAACTATTTGAAAATACTATACTCAATATATTAGGAAAAGAATCTAAAACTTTATTCTAAAGGACATGTGATCAGTTTACCAGAGATTCCTTACCGATATCATACAACAATGCTTTTGTTCGTAATTGTTTTTAAGGAAATACCCCAAAATGTATCTCTAGCGAAACAATATTGCTGAAAAGAAAACTTTACGACCTTTTTTTCTTTATTACTTTTTTCCCAGCGCTTCCCTACAAAATGGACGAAATGTATAAGTATTTTACCACAATGTTTATTTATGGATTCTTAGATTGGTTTAGATGAATTGCTTTGTGCAGGATGACTGCAGGACAGCAATGCATGACTTATCAAGGTGCTACGGTTTGGAGCTCTTGTCTTTCGATAATTAGTTTGAAGGAGAGTGAAAATCTACCTTCCAACCCGACTCACCAGCGATGCATAGGATAACCTGTAACATCCACTTTTTCATTTGATTTCTTTTGCGCTGTTTTTTCTCTTTTCACTGTTATTCTAACTCCGAATTTTGTGTTTGTTTAAGCTTTTGCCTTAATCGATCCATAGCCAAGCATATGCTTTTGTGTTGATTTTGGCGTGTAATATGAGTCATTGGCAATAAAGTATTTGAAATTGAATAGGTAGATAGATATTTAGATAGAGATAGACATAGATACACACACACACACACACATGCACACACACACACGTGTGCGTCTGTCTGTATGTGTACATATACATGTGTATCGAGCCAGTCGCCTTCAACTCTTTGACAAAGCCTGTAATGGGCATCTTCAAGAGGC
>NW_028234418.1:18520643-18525643 GCF_977035675.1 Penaeus japonicus
ATGTAGTTCACAATTGATATTGTGAAATAGTTTGCATAGTCATTTTTATGGACACGACATATAAGTTTATCCTCTCATCGATGCATTATCCTTGAATGCAGAAGGAAAGAGAGAGAGATGCTGCATTGTGACTCAAATCTTCATGAAAAAAAGCTGCTGAATAGGTTATCAAAAATAACCATGACGTCCGGCCATGCGGAGGTTCACGGTAGTCTGCAGTCTGCCTTTTCACTTTGCTTCCTTACAAGTGAACGTAATGAAAGTTACTAGGCATGGTGTCTAATTCCCACATATTGACCAAAATATGTGAAGGGTCTTAAAGGCACCAAAGCCCGCTGCTTTGTAGTGTGCCAATTGCCTTTCCAGAGTTTGTTAAATATATTGCCTTCTGAACTTCTTCCATACTATATAAGTTTGATATGATTTTGTAGTTTATTGATTAAGCACTAAATATATGTTCTCTAGTCGGTAGAGCGGGTTGGCGCGGCAGTTTCGCATGGCGGCATTACGCCGTGAGGTCAGGAGCATACTGGTGTTCAGTTTAGTTCAATTCAGAGAGACTGGTGATGATGTTGCCCAGCCTCTGCTAGCTATGTGCAGACTCATCTAATCATCATAACTGAATGCTTACCATGGCAGTTGGATTGTCTGTAGGCACTCCAGTTACCAGAGGGCAAGTGATAGGCATAGCCATCTAACCAGCCCGGCAGCTGTCGATTTTGGGCCCTGCCTGAGAAAGCGAGTGTGCTTACACTCCATCAGGTAGTGCTCTAATTTGGAGTCCAGAGCGCCATAATGTTCACAGCGTCACTCATCATGCCCCATGGTGGGTATGATTAGCCACGCACAAGGACAGCCTATTCTCAGTCTGTGAAAGGTGACCTTGGCACACCTTGAAATTCTTGTAGAGAGTATCAGCTACTCATAGCCTGTGGCATCTGAATGCCAGCTGGCCGAGGGTGAGGTTCTCACCTCCTCTCTGTGGCGCTGCAGGGCACCGACCTGCCCTGCAGCCATCGTTTTTTGCCTTAGCAGTTCCCGGCTAAGATGCACCAAAAGATCACTCAAGGGTTTCTTCCTGTCTTCCTCTGCCAACTTGTCAGCTAAGTCATTCCCTTTAATACCGACATGGATTGGAATCCAGTTGAGGATAATGTGTCTACCCTGATCCAGGTTTTTGGTTTTCAGATATATCTGGAAGGAAGTAGCTGCTGTCGATAGAGACAATGGATGGTACGTATGGTGAGGGTCTTGTCAGTGTGTGCAATGACCTTGAAAGGACCGTCGTAATTGTGGCTGAAGGGCGGCCTTGTTTCGTTCTTCAGCAGAACATGTGAGCAGTCCTGCAAGTCTCACAACATGTAGATGCTGCTGTTGCAGGTTGCTCTGGGAGGTCATGCTTGCACGGTCTCCATGCGGGTCTTTCACTCTTTGACGAAAGCTCTGGAGTCTGAACCCTGTGGTGGCATGATGAAGTCCGCAACCAGGGAGAGTGTTGTGCCTTATACCAGTTCGGCTGCCTTGCACTTCATGTCTTACTTAAATGAAGTCCTGATGTTAAGGAGTGCGAGTGGAAGCTGGTCTACCCAGCCTATCCCTGATTATCTGATGAGAAGGGCTTTCAGCTAGCAGTGAATTGAAAAGGCTGGGGGCCCCTGTCTGTTGTGATAGAATTAGGGGCTCTAAAACGCATTATCCATGTGGAAATGAACACCTTTGGTATCGAATCTGCTGTTACATCTTTCAGTGACACTGCCTCCGGCAGCTGGCGAAGTAGTCTATCATTGTAAGGACATAAGGGAATGACTGATCCGTTGGTAGTGGTCCCACGATGTCCAGGTGGATGTGCTGGAAGCATCTGCTGGGGAGAGGAAATGTAATGGCAGGCGATCTTGTATGACGTGTTACCTTTGATCGCTGGCAATTCAGGCAGGTGTGGCTCCATTTCCTAACATCAGAGTTGCTGGTGTGGCATTAACTCTGCAGTGTTGATGGTAGGTGTCAAAGAATTTTTTTCTGAGGGATGGTATGTATGGGCATGGGGTGGGCTTCATGGTATCACAATCGAATATAATGTTATCTGCGAGTGTGAATGGAATCACATAAGCCTTGGAATGTGATATCTTTGTGTTGCCCTGCTGCAACCTCTGCAAAGTCGATTGGAGTGTTTTGCAGCATGCACCCCGTCGTAGGAATCTTCTTTAGAAACATTGTCAAAAATCAACATAGCTGGTGTTTGGGCATGGGAATTTCTTGATGAAGTCAATCTTTGATTTGTTTGGGATGATGTACATGGCACTGATGGTTTGACTGAGGAAGGTTAGTGACTGTACTCCGAATTCGCGCTCTTCCAGGTTATTGATGATGCCGAACTCGGAAAAGCACTTGAAGAGGTCTTTGAGGTGTTGCTTGTGTGCATCTTCATCTGTACTCAGGTGTTGTTGAGGCCCTGGGGTACTTCATCCATGAAACACTGGAACAACGGGGCAATGTTACACAGGCCAAAGGGCATTACCAGGTACTCGTACAGGCCGAATGGTGTAGTCACTGCTGTTTTCGGTATATCTTCCTTTGCTACTGGAATTTGATGGTATGCTTTAACCAGGTCAATGTGAGAGAATATGTTTCAGTCAGCAAGATGTTGGGAGAAGTCCTGGATAAGAGGGATCAGATATCTGTATGATCTCTATCCTTCATCCTTCTTAACCCTCTCTGGACGGGCGGTACACCACGGGTACCGCGCATTCAAGACCTGTTCGCAGGGTGACGTCATACGGCGTCGTTTATTTAACTGATTTAGGCCTATGCATTCGAGAGCCCCGGCATTGTAACATGCAAGGCTGGAATGCCCCCATCGTGGGTGGGTTAACCATATAAAGCAGTGATGCACACATGCTACTGGATTTTCACATGTACCCGGGCTTCTCCATGTGATCAAATTTTGCCTTTAGATAACGTTCTCAGTTCAGGCGTTTCGTCTTAGAGATGGTGCTGTATTGTATATTACGGTATCTTACTGTTGTTAAGAGGAGCGGAGAGAGACAGGAGGGACCTTTAGGGGGACGACGTCCAGGGATCTCTGCACCTTTGTTTACCAGGAAGCATGTTTGTCTTAAGGTCTTTCAAGTAGAAGAGACGTTTCTTGTGGAGTTAGCAGGAGGAATATGCCATTAAACCCTTGTGTGATTCATCTCCCTGCCATAATGAGTAGTGAGGTGCAGAATTCATTACGTGAGGGATGAAGCTACAGTGATACCGACAGAGATCGTGGTTCTGTGGGGTCAGGCACTGCGCACTCTGCAAGGCATTGCAGGACACTTGAGTTATTGTGTCATCTTTCTGGGACCGAGTGGCGTGGAGAGATGACCAAACCACTATCCTAAACTGCAAAATGAACCTCAGAATACTACAACATAATGCATTGCACTGGCCAACAAGAAAGAATGAACTTTGTAACACCTATGCCTTTCACAAGCCAGATATCATTCTTCTCAAAAGGCCACAGACTAAACGACAATTGAATAAAAATCTTTTCATACAACTTATACCAAAGAAACAAGTCGGGAGAGAGATCTGGTGGAGTAGCAATAGCAGTTAAAAAAGGTCTACAACATCGAATCATAGACGATTTCGACCAGGAATTCCTGGTGGTCGAAGTCGATACTTCCAGAGGGCCAATTAATCTTGCAACCGAGTACCTACCACCTCGCTGCCCCTCTTTACCATACCCAGACCTACTCAGACTCCTAAGACTCCACACACCAGTATATCTCCTAGAAGACTTCAATGCCCATCATAGAACTCGAGAAAATACCGACAATAACATTGTCGGATCCAGCATGGTTAACAACAGCCCCTGGGTCCAGACTTCCCCACTCTCATATGTCACAACTCGGCCAAAAAACCCGAATATCATACTGAGTAACAGATATGGACATTTTAATTATCGTATCACACCTGGCAACCTCACCACCATTGACCATACTCCTGTGATACTAGACATAACAACAATCCCCATCCTTATCCATACAACCCCTAATTCCAACTAAGTTAAGCAGATTGGAATAAATATAAAGAACTGCTATGGAACAAGCCACCCATTGAAATAAATGGGCAGCCAGCCATAGAGATCAACAAGGAAATGGACAAGTGGTTCCAAGATATTTTAACAGCTAAACAAATCTGCATCCCGACTAAAATCTTTAGAACGTTGCCATACCCATCAAAGTGGAACCAGGAAATAAGGCAACAGCACATCCTAGTCAGGGACCAACTAGTGGAAACTTGTAGAGCCCATCACAACATTAAATGGGCAGAACTAACAACACGCCACTCCTCCAAATTAAAAGACTCAAAGGAATTCTGGAGACAGCTGAAACAACTAATGGGATACAAAGTTAAACACAGCCCATACCAACCAACTCTTCGATGAGGAAACAGAGGAGAGGGTTGTAGATCTTGCACAAGATCAACTGATCCCATAGTATATATAGGAAACCTCACAGAAGAGCCACTAATTACGCCCATCACAACAAAAGAGGTCATTAACATGATCAAGTGAACTAAAAACAAGGCATCAGGGATAAACCAAAAAACAAAAAAAAAACAAAAAAAAAACAGAGATGGTAAATCTTCCAGCACCAATGATACTAACTACCATCTTCAATGCTGCATTAGCCTGTGGCCACTTTCCGAAGACTTAAAACTGTTCTGATCACTTTGATCCCTGAGGGAGGCAAACCACCGAACATGCCTGAAACCTTTAGGCCTATCTTTCTTCTGAAATACCCAGCAAGATCTTGGAGAAGATAATTATGAATAGGTTGAGAGCACATTTATAAAATAACAATCTCAACTCCAAAAAAAATGGATTTCGAGAGTCAATGGGAGGAACAATGGCAATTGCAGTGGCATATGAAGAGATTCCCTTGGATTTAGTGATTAAGAGACAAGTAAATGTCATCCTCAGGGACGTTGCCAAGGCCTTTGACAAGGTCTGG
>NW_028234418.1:18533143-18535643 GCF_977035675.1 Penaeus japonicus
ATAATGTTTAGCCTATATTAAGCTCTTTGTTGTATGTGTGTGAAGGAAAGAACTCGCAAGAGAGAGAGAGAGAGAGAGAGAGAATGTATTCAGATTTCAGGGACTACTGTAAATAACAGTTTATAACTGTAAACATTCAATTTTCCAACTTTACCAGTTTTAGGGATTCTTATGAAATAGGCAACAGAAAAATAAATTAAGTTACCTGTTAATAAACCCTAAACACTGAACCTCATTAAGATATGGCTCCTACTATATGTATTCGACCAAACTATTATTTGTTCTCTCTCGGTGTTTTAAAGATAATTTCTTCATCATCTTATTATTATTTCTAAATATCAAATGTTTCCTTCTTGAAGATCTTTCCATATGTTAGGGTAAAGGGTGCTCCCTTTACCAAACACTGTTTACAAATAACAATAGAGGTTCTTAGCTATGCGCTCAAGTGAGGTCTCAGTGCCATATTTAGAGGTTTCTTTATATTTAGTTTAGAGAAAATAGAAGGGGGGAGAAGGGAAATGGAAGAGGAAAACGGAGAGGGGATGTGTGTGGAGAAAGACCTGGTGGAAAGGAAACACGGATTAGCCTAGAAAGTGGAGGCAGAAAAAAGTGAAAAGGAGCAGAGGGAATATTGATGAGATGGAAAGTTTAAAAGCGAATAAGAATACATACATCGATTAAAGCGAATGTGGGGAAATAAGGATCCGCAGGGGTGGTTAGTAAAATATTTAAGAAAGGATATATTTAGGACGACGAAAGCAAAGGGGAGCTTGAATATAGTTGTAGCACGCAATGTTAAGCAGAATTGCTGTAGTTCTTTGTCTGCATCTTTGGTGGTGAAACTATGATAAATTTTAGTTTCGCGCTTAATTTAGTGGTAACATGCTCCGCTTTCCGCCTTTCTTCATACGTAATCTCAGCGATCTTGTCGTTCACAGCAACACGAACGTTATCGATGATTTTGTACTAAATCTTGAGATTTTGTTTTTGCAAGTTTTATACGCTTGAAAATCGGCGTCTGCGGTCGGTGGAAAGCCCATGCCCGATGTGCTTATTCACGAGTCATCGTGAATAAAATTTTCATTATGACATACACACTAGAGTGAAATACTCAAGGTAACGTGTGAACAAAGATGAAAGAAAGCAGAGGCTCCCCCCCCTCCCTCTCTCTCTCTCTCTCTCTCTCTCTCTCTCTCTCTCTCTCTCTCTCTCTCTCTCTCTCTCTCTCTCTCTCTCTCTCTCTCTCTCTCTCTCTCTCTCTCTGTAAAAAGGTCTGATAGTGACCTCTACATGTAATGGTAGCGTGGCTTACTGTGTGAAGAACATGGCCGAAACAGTTTTTAACTGTATTTCTTAAGCTTGAACAGTAGTATGCTAGAATGAGGGCTGCTCCTCCGAGGAAGGGCCAGGTATTGCTTCTCTGCTCCCCGAGAAGAGACTCCCTGCCACAATATATGATTTGTCTGAGGATGTGTGTGAAGCACGTGTGTGACATGTGATGCTGCAGTGAGAAGAAGGAAGTGTTGCATGTATACATAGTTCTAGCGAAGGGAAAGAACAACACAGGTATGTCTGGCGTGACAGTAAGAGAGGGGTGAACGTACAGATGAAGCAAAGAGCGTGCATATATATAAGTAAATATGTGTATGCGGTAAGTTGCATATGTAACAAATAGTATGACATGAAAGATACAAATTATATTGGTGATTACACCATATAGAAAATAAGCATACATGTGCAAATGATATTCAATAGATATTAAATTACATTAAACATTAAATGTGATATACATGGTTATGTCAAGGTTACACTCTATTTCTCTTTCTCTCTCTCTCTCTCTCTCTCTCTCTCTCTCTCTCTCTCTCTCTCTCTCTCTCTCTCTCTCTCTCTCTCTCTCTCTCTCTCTCTCTCTCTCTCACCCTCCCTCTCTCTCTTTCTCTCTCCCTCTCTCCCTCCCTCTCCCTTTTTCCCTCGCTCCCTCTATCTCTCTCTCTTTCTCTTTCTCTCTCTCTTTCTAATTCTCTTTTTCTCATTCTTTCTCTCTGTAATACAAATGGTTATGTCAAAGTTTCACTCTCTCTCTCAATCTCTCTCTCTCTCTCTCTCTCTCTCTCTCTCTCTCTCTCTCTCTCTCTCTCTCTCTCTCTCTCTCTCTCTTTCTCTCTTATTCTCATTCTTTCTCTCTATAATATAAAAGGTTATGCCAAAGTTTCACTCTCTCTCTCTCTCTCTCTCTCTCTCTCTCTCTCTCTCTCTCTCTCTCTCTCTCTCTCTCTCTCTCTCTCGCTCGCTCGCTCGCTCGCTCGCTCGCTCAATTTCTCTCTCTTTCTCTTTCTCTTATTCTCATTCTTTCTCTCTGTAATACAAAAGGTTATGTCAAAATCTCCCCCCCCCCTCTCTCTCTCTCCCTCTCTCTCTTATTCTCATTATCTCTCTTTGTAATATAAATGCTTATGTCAAAAAAAAAAAAATCTCAATCTCTCTCTCTCTCTCTCTCTCT
>NW_028234418.1:18598143-18605643 GCF_977035675.1 Penaeus japonicus
AAGAGAGAGAGCTCAGCAACAAATCATCCTGGAGATGAACGACACTTAATGATGGATCCGAGAGAGCACAAAGGAGAGCGTTGCGGGACGTAAAGACCCACTTATGAGGCTAATAAACCCCGCCCTCGCACACGATTGGTCTTTAGAGCTTGATGGAGCCGTGACGCCATTCATGCCTCTTCCGTTGGCCTGCGTGCCCTGGCTCTCTTGTCCATGCTTGTTTCGCTAGCCGTTCATGATGTTTTTTTCCTTTTCAAATGGTCCTAATCTTCTCTCTCTCTCGCTCTCTCTCGCTCTCTCTCTCTCTCTCTCTCTCTCTCTCTCTCTCTCTCTCTCTCTCTCTCTCTCTCTCTCTCTCTCTCTCTCTCTCTCTCTCTCTCTCTCTGTAAGTGGCCGACAGGTGCGGTCAGCAGGCGTTTCTTGACAGAGTCTCGTTCAGGGGGTGTCACTTAGGTAGCGAGGAGAAGTCCAGACGAAGGTTCAGGTTAACAGGATTTATTCTTGGCAGCTATACTACAGAGTTGTTGAGTATGCCCCTGGTGTTCCTTGTCTGGTGAGATTCACCAAGGGGAGCGTATATATTCGGCCCGTAGGCTAGTTTACATGACGTCATGAGATTACCTACATGACGGCGACGGCGACCTGGACTACCATATTTGGTTCGGTAGTCAGATCGCCGAATGCCTGGGTTGTGTAGTCTAGGCAAGAAGGCTTCCGCAGGGAAATGGTTTAGACAACGGAAGATTGCGAGACGCGCTCGGGCGGTGTGTATGAAACGTAGTTATAGATATGAACAAAGGCATTAGGACTAAAATAATTAGTACAGCTATATGAATACATTGAGACTAATAGTAATAATAATAATAATAATATGGCTATAAATACAGCAAAGAAGCTTAAGATAAATGTTGGAGATGCATATACATTTATATATATATTGGACAATAGAACTTAATCAGTTGTTCTCAGGTATGGTGTTACAAGTAATGCACTGTACAGAGTGCAGTGCTTTCACCGTTCTGCCATAGCTAAGTAAAATATTTTAATACATGTATCTATAAGTCATAGCATAAACAGTAAATATTGCATACATAATGTAAACACTGACATATATGGGCATATAAGAATACAGTATAGTGAGAGTACATAGAGAAAGATATTGAACATGGGAAAATGTGTTCTATGAGAAAATAAATTAAATAATAATAATTAAAAAAAATGATGATAAGCGTAATGCAGTATGAACAGGAGAAGTGGCGAAAACACGGTGCATATAACAACAAATAAATAGCATAATCGTAAGCCAAGGAAAACAGTGAACATGAGAGGCAAGAAAAATAAGTAACATCTGAATAATGACAACAAAACAAACAGTATAATCGTGAACATAGAGAACAAACAAAAGAAAAGGAGCATCGCTCTTGGGTGCTAATCTACGGGATGGCTAGCATTCACAGGCTCGGAAACCTTGTTGTTGAGGTTCCTTATAACATTTCTACGAAAAATATAGAATGCGGCAAATACAAGGAGGATGCCATCGAGGGTTGATAGAACAGGAAATCCAAAGGTAACATGATGAGAGGGTATGAAGTCGAAGAAATCAGGTTGATCAGTGAAATTGGGTAACATTCTGATATTTACGTCAGGGATAGAGACATTAACAGTGGGAAACGATAGTGACACAGGATCTAAGGACGGAGAGTGTGGAAGGTAATAAAAAAAAAAATAAAAAAAAAACAACAACGACGGGATGGGCTGATGGCGAGCCGCTCGGAGTCGAGTCTGCAGAAAGCGAGGGAGGAAGAGAGTGTCTGTGACCTTGATCTGTGCGTGTGTGTTGTTGCATGATAGCTGCTCTGTGTGGTAGTGGAGAAGTATAGAATGATTGCGTCAGGTAATGTGAGGGGAAAAACATTTGAACAGTGAATATTTGGGTATTCATGCAGGAGATATGTTAGTGTTACTAGGGAGTTAGATTCGTCTTCGTAGTATTTGTTTGCAAGCATAAGTGTATCGAAATGGAACCATGACTGAACATTATTTATGAGTGATTTGCAGAGGGCATTATATCTGACTTGTATTACACGAAATGGTCCCTCCAATTTGGGTGTATAATTTTGGCATGGAAGGAGCTTGTCAATCTTCTTTTTCTCAGCTTATCCCTATTCGGGGTCGCCGTTTTTTATGAGCTCTCTCCAAGTACTCCTATTGTATACTACTGCTATATCATTAATGGTCTTTTCCTTCAAGTCCCTTTTCATACAATCTTTCCATCTGGTTTTGGGTATACCCTTTCTTCTATTCCCTTCTACTTCCATTTCCATAACCTCTCTCCCAACATGTTCTTCACCCTCCCTTCTCTTTATATGGCCAAACCACCTCAGAATAGACTCTTGGATTTTCTTTGAGACTTCCTCTACTTTGGCTGCCCCTCTGATATATTCATTTCTGATCCTTTCTTTCCTGGTAACTCCTGACATCCACCTAAGCATTTTCATCTCTGCCACATCTAACTTTCTTTCCTCTTTCTGTTTAAGAGGTGCTGCTTCCAGGCTGTAGGTTAAGGCTGGTCTAACTACGGTTGTGTGTACCTTTCCTTTAAGTTTAACTGGCACTCTTTTATCGCAAATGACCCCTGACACCTTCCTCCAGTTGTTCCATCCACACTGAATTCTATGAGTAACTTCCCTTTCCATCCCTGTACTTTCATCTACCATAGACCCAAGGTATTTAAAAGTATTTGTTCTTTTCAACCTAATTCCATTCAGTTGTATTGAGGCCAATTGGTCACCCATATCAGTTGAGAAGTACTCTGTTTTAGACCTGCTAATTTTCATGCCTCTACTCTCTGATGCACATCTCCATTCTTCTAACTTGGTTTCTAATCCTCTTCTACTTTCTGTTATCAACACTACGTCATCTGCATATAAAATGCACCATGGTGTGTCCTCCCTAACATTTTGAGTAATAACATCGAATACAATATTAAATAATACTGGGCTGTGCTGACCCCTGGTGTAGACCATGTCAATAACTTGATGAAAAACCAATATGCCAATGTCAATGTCTTTACGTCGCGCGAGACGATGTTGTTGGGCTATAATTTTGTCTCGCTCGACTTGTAGGTGTTCTCGTGCTTGTTTGTAAATTTCCTGTTTTCTAGCAATAGTCAGTTTTACAAAGTCATCTGTGTATAGAGGGGAGGGGTTCTGTTCTATAAGTTCATAGGGAAGTCTTCTGTCTTCACCATAAAGAATGAAGTGTGGTATGTCGCCTAAAGTGCTGTGGTAAGTGCTATTAATAGCCATTTGAACAATGGAGATCCATTCATCCCAGTCTAATGAATATGTGGTGAGTGTGGCACGGAGCATGTTTAGGATAGTGCGATTTAGTCTCTGTTATTCCATTTGCTTGTGGTCTGTAAGGTAATACGTTAATTTTCTTTACTTTAAGAGTGTCACAAATTGATTTTAGCAATGGGTTATTAAATTCAGTTCCGTTGTCAGAGACTAATTCGTCAGGTGTGTTATGTCTACATAACACACCTGAGAAAGCGCGTGCAATGGTTAGTGCAGATTTATCAGGGATGGGGATTAGTTCACAGTAGCTCGAGTTGTCGATGAAGACAAGTAAGTAGCGGTTATTCGCAGCAGAGGTAGTAAAACCAGAAAGAATGTCAACACTAACACGTTGGAAGGGGCGTTCAGGAATGTCAAATGTCAGAGAGGGAGCAGGTGTCGAAGTGGAACCTTTGTAAAGGGGGCAGGTTTGGCATTTCTTAATGTGTTCAATAACTCGGGGTCCCAATCTAGGGAAGAAATAACGACTACGTGCGGCCTGTACCGCTTTGTCAATACCCACATGGGCTGCTGTGGGTGCCTCGTGTAGAAGCTGCAATACTGTGAGTACGAGCGACTCGGGGATAACAAGCTGTGTGTAAATATGGCGTTGTCTACAGCCGCGTGACTTCTTGGGGGCGGAACGACGATAAAGTATGCCGTCTTGCAAATACAAATCTTTCGTGGGAACATTTCTACGGGGTGGTAAGGGGCGGGAAGGGTCCTCTTCCAATGACTGAATCAAATCTTTATAAAGTACATCTTCTCTTTGCTTTGTGCGTAGGTCATCGGCGTCTAATACGTATAAGTGTGAGACAGAAATGTACACTGGGCGTGCCTCTTTTTCTAAGTTAATAGTATGCTGTAGAATATCTGTACGTCCGATAGGAGCAAGTTTGGAAATTCTGTGAATAATCTTTCTAATACGGCATTTCCTACGGGAATCTCGACAGGGGGGAATTCATGCGTTGCAACATTCGGGATTGCAGGTGTTGGCGAGCCAGGGGCAGGTGTGGCGATGGCGGCCGGCACAGGAACAGGTAAGTCATGCTCAACTACCGGGAGGTGCGTGACTTCCCAGTCAACCACTCTCGTTGCACGCTCCATGCAAACCGGGGTCTCGTTAACGTTGACCAGACGTAACGCAAATTGACCATCCTTCGCTGTGTAAAGCGCGGGTAGGGCTACTAAACCATGTATCCTTACACCATCGGGACACACCAATACCGTGCCAGTCGTAAATGGCACGCTCACCGGCACCATACAATCCGTGAATGGTGGCAATGTGATACTTTCAATAACCATGCAAAAAGGCGTATCGGACGCTGGGGTCCATGTGAAGTGCTGTGAGCCGTCGTGCTCGGACTTTGAAGAACATAAAACATCAAATGTGTCTGCAGGAACTGCGTCCTCAGACTGCGAGAGAGTCGATATGCAAACTTGCGGCGGCGCTGAGGAGGGCCCTTCCTCAGGCGGCGAAATACGTGACAAACCAGCACTCGTGACTGGCGGCAGAGCGTGCGGCGTCGAGGGCAAGGCCTCCTCGGACGGCGAGGTACAATGTGCGAAATCCTTTTTCTAAACTGAGCAACTGAGTGGACGGCGCTGAAGGGAGTGCGTCTTCAGGCGGCGGTGGCGACGGCGCGTTCAACTTCGCGGGCCGGGAATCAACGTGAACTTCAACAGGCGCTGAGGAGACTGGGTCCTCAGGTGACGGCAGCAACGGCGCATACATCTTTGCGGGCCGGGAATCAACATAAACATCGACAGGCGTGGCTGGTACGTCAGCGGGCACGCGGGGAAACCTTGAGGAGACTGGGTCCTCGTGTGACGGCGGCAATGGCGCATACATCTTTGCGGGCCGGGAATCAACATAAACTTCAACAGGCGTGGCAGGTACGTCAGCGGGCACGCGGGGCAACATCATGCACACTAGATGATGTGAGAACCGAATTACAACGAAGCCATGCTTGGCTGGGAGGAGTGAGTTCATAAATGCAATTACCATGAATGGCGACAATACCTTCAGGGACTTGAAAAAGTCCTGTGTTATACAAGAAATCATGACCGAGGAGAACATCTCCCGGTTTCACTGGGTCTTCAACAATAACAAATGGGTGCGAGTATGATTCATCTGACAGGGTGACCGTGAGAACGGTCTCACCAATAACCTTTAAATTTGCGCCGCTGGTTCCATGAACGAGCCAGGGGGAAGGCTTGCGGGGAGTACAAATCCCAAGAATATCTAAAGTAGCTGCAGGAATGATGCTGATGGCACAACCAGAGTCAGTAAAATTGTATATATTCTTTCCATTTGCCTGTGTGTACAAGAGAGGGGCACCCGTCATTACGTCATTACGTGTCTTGTCAGCAGCATAATAGCAGGCAATATATATAAGGAATCGATCGAATCTAGTGGCATCTAAAAAAATATAAAAATATGAAATGCGTTTGTGTCGCGTCTCTTGCACAACTGTTTGCTGTGCGAACGAGTTCAGGGAATGTGCGGCACTCATACACTCCACCTGTGAACCAATGGATTTTGATGAAAAAGGCTGTAAGGCAATCGCGAGCTATATGTCCTATATGTCAGGCATGTAGGGCAGCTTTCTGCTGAGGGTAACCAGGCATTTCCATCGCGACGTGGGCGTGCACCTCGGTGCTGGTGATAATTTTTACGGTTGTTATTTCGGTATGGCATACGAGCGGAAGAGTTGAACATGTCAGACATGGTGTATTTACTTGGAGGGGGCAGACTAATTATCAAAAGAAACACTATTATAAACGCCAAACAATCTTTCATAAATGGTGCTATGACAGCGTTAAGTGTTGCTTTACTGGCATCCTTACATAAGGCTTTCATGAATTAAGCAAAGGCAGTCTTAATCTCTGCTTGCAAAAGCAGAAAATCTTTGTGGGCGACAGACTTAGGTTTCAAGGACGTTAATTTATCATATTCTAGCCACATACTTGCTTTACGACTTGCAAAATAATCACCAAAGGTTTTCTTGAACTCCGTCCATGGGTTTTCATCCATATCAATACTTATAAAAAGGGTGTATATTACAGGCACACTTAGGTCAATACGTTGGGCAACATGTTGCATGCATTTATGTTGGAAATCATCAGAGTTTCTGTCAATACCAGGTTCAGTGGAAAGTACATATGATTCAGTGTCATGAAACAGTGTGGCTGGTGATATATTTCCTGTACCGTCAAACTTGGTGATGGTGGTGATGGGCTGGAGGATTTGTGAAGCCATGTTATTGCTGGGAAAGTTGTTAGATATAGGATGGGAAGTGTTGTCAGAGGCTGGCGAACATGCAGGTGATGACATAGGGGTCAGTGAGGGCGGTGCGTTGTCAGCAGGGTGTGTATGTTTGTACGTGCGTGAGCTCTGAGGGAGCGACTGTTTAGTAGTGTTCTGTGTGTCACTAGTGTTAGTTGTAACTCCTAAAATGTGTGCATTAGCTTCTTCAGTGTAACATAACACAAGTTGACTTTTAACATCTGGAAGTTTAGGCATGTAGAAAACCGGAAGAGAAACGTCAGAATATATGAGTTATTTATAATGAACGAAGCGGCGTGAGTGAGTCCGTTTCTGTGGACATGGGAAACTAAACAAAATCGTCACTGCGGTCACGGGGAGAGTGGTAACATTCTCCTTGTAATATGGTGCACTTAGAAAAAAAAAATCGTAACATTTGGAAAAATAACAGGTTTGATACACTTAAAAAAAATCGTCAAACATGGGAAAAGAAACAGATAAGAAAAAAAAACCTAAGTACAATCCTAACTAAAAAAAAATTTGTGCTTTGACAAAAACTCTGACTAACCTTGTTTTCTTCGTTGTCAGCGGTATTATCTGTGTGTTGTATCGATGACTTTACGTCTGATGCTCTTCACTGGAATCCCAGACTTCGGCTTTGGGTTGGGCACGGCTGGGCCTGTAAATCCCTTGTAGGGCGGACTGAGGCGCCTTTGCGTAAAGATGGCACACTTGGGTGGCATTGTGTGCGTAAGATGGCAACGGGCATGATTGACAGTGCGTGCGTGGAGTTTTCAGTGGAGACAGCACGGGCAGCAGGTCTGCTAGTAGTGTTCAGAAGGGTGAGGACACTTGTTGGCGTTTGTATGCTGCTACTTAATGGGACTGGTGGTT
>NW_028234418.1:18643143-18645643 GCF_977035675.1 Penaeus japonicus
AACCTCTTCTAATCAGTCTCAAACAATCGATTTTGTTTGAACTGATCGTACCTATATACGTGCATAGCTTTTGCTGCTGTCATTAGTTTTCTTTCAAGCTCTATATAGTTTGCTTGGGTGTCCAATCGTCCTTTTCTCTCTCGTTCTAAAATGATAATTTCTTAGTGTTGAAAAATCGTTTACCAACCTTCTTTTCCTGGCCTTCTGTTATTCATATATTTTTTTTCAAGGCCGACTTGTTTACCTCCATATATGGTAGCTGCTTTTATTTATTTATTTATTTATTTTTTATTATTATTATTATTTTTTTTTTTTTTTTTTTGGTTTCTGTTAAGAGAGTTGTTTCTACCTTGTCAGTCAAACTGTTCACTTTATTAGTCTCATGTTTCCGTCGCTGTTGGTTTACTATTTTGAATCTGATCATTTCCTTCTTTCCTCAGGAGTCAGATCGTTACATATTTGATTACTTTGTTTCTCTCCTTATTTCTATTGTCATTACTGTTATCATCTTTGCTATTTTTATAATTATTATTATTATCCTTGTGATTATTCTTACTCTTACCATTATCGTTATCCTCATTATTATCGTTATTATTATTATTATTATTATTATTATCATTATTATTATTATTATTATTATTATTATTATTATTATTATCATTATTATTATTATTATTATCATTATTATTATTATTATTATCATTATTATTACTAGTAGTAGTAGTAGTAAAAGTAGTAGTAGTATCATCATCATCATTTTTATTATCGTTATTACTATTATTTTTATTGTCATTCCTATTACTAATATCATTATTATCATTACTAGAAGAATAAGGATCATTATTATCATTATTATCAATGTAACTATCTTTGCTATAACCATTATCATAACTATAACTATTATTACTACTATAACTAATGATATTATTTTGATTATCATTAATATGATTATTCTTATAATCCATATCATTATCATAATTCCTCTTTTTACTCTTTGTGCGATTAACTTTCTTATTACTATTGTTGTTGTTGACGATTTTTATTATTTTTGTTATTTTTGTCATCATCATCATCGTCGTCGTCGTCATTAATATTGTTATTATTATGAACGCAATTACTATTACAGTTATTTAAGTTGTTGTTTATTATTGTTCTTATCATACTTATTATTATCATTATTATTATTATCATTATTTGTGTTTTTATTTTTATTGTTATTGTTATCATCATTTTCATTATTCTTTTATTATCATTATCATTGCTATTATTATTGATATTACATTTTTGCTATCATCATTATTATTACCATTATTGTTGTTGTTGTTACTATCATTACTGTAATATTATGAACCCTCATGTCACCACTATTAATCTTATTATAATTATCACTTGGTTTGATTATCATTTAATTATCAGTATCATTACCATTATTATTAGCAGTGCTATTATCATATTAATAATAGGACTATCACTATGATATCAATGTTCCTATTACTGGTATTCTCATTGATAACGTTATTGCTATTTTTATTTTTGATATCGTTAAAAATGCTGGCATTATGAACTCTATTATTTTTATCATTATTATACTTATTAATATTATCGTTATCATTATCATTACTGTTATCATTCCCATTGTTGTTTTTTATGTTTTTTATTGTTATTATTGTTACTTTTATTACTATTGTCATTATGACTTTTTTATCATTAATATTATTATTACTATCATTATCATTATATTCATTACTATCAATATTTTATCAGTGTTGTTATCTTTATTATCATTATCATTATTATCATTACCTTCATCATTATCATTACCGTTATCATTCTCACAATCATTATCAATATCATTATCATATTATAACTGACATGGGGAGGGATCCAAAACCGCTTTCCTGCGTCTTTTGGTCGCAGAAATTGAATTCGCGACCAACCCGCCACGACCAATCCAAGAAACAAATTGTAACATAAGAGTTGGCGGAACTTATTAGACTGCTCAACCCTGTCGCAAAGTCTTGACACGAGAACTAGAAACATAAGTTACATTATAAAAGAGTTACATTATTACCGGCTTTCTCAGAAAACTACTGAGAGATGTAAAATGTAAATCTAAACCAAGATACACTTTGTAAAAAGTCCCATTTCACCAAACTAAGCGAATATGGAGGGTTGTTAGCTTTTGCCAGAGCATCGACAGGGATGGAGATCAGGGTGAACGTAGGACCACTAAAGCAGTGCCAAATTTTATTTGCGTAATTTTTGAGGCTTCAGTGTTTTTCCGCAGAAATATTTCATTCCAGCACTTCATGTCATGCATCAACTTTTTCGCTTACACTACTGTTTTAGTAGAGCCAATATCAGCCGAATATATCTTCAGGAAATATTCGAAGAGGAGGTTGTAGGCTATTCATGATTTCAAAGGTGACTGCGTTTTGCTATTTTTGACTGGTGATTGAGAGTGTGCTTCTCATTGGCAGGCCAGGGTAATAATGTTTCT
>NW_028234418.1:18648143-18650643 GCF_977035675.1 Penaeus japonicus
TATATATATATATATAAATAAATATTATATTATATATATATATATATATATATATATATATGAATTGAGATCATTTGTTGTGGACAAATGGATAAAAGGGGTATAAATGATTCTGAATTTTTACACAACACAAGAGATGTAATTTACGCGTTTTCTGGTGTACCCGTCTTCAAAACTCTACATGCTACATCATGTTAACATGAAACATATATTATATTAGTCAAGAGTGATTGACCCAGCTGATTTCCGTGACTTCTCGCTCGTTAGTCCGCATTGTATGATTGACGTTGCGCGACCGTCGATAATTTGAAGCGACTGACGCTGTATTCATGTTCTCCCTCCGTCGCGATGTAATGCAGCTTCATCATTTTTTCTTTAATGATTCTAATCCTTATGATCACTTTTGGACGTTTCCCAGTCGGTAGTGTCCGCTTCATCTACGTATACCTCATGGGTTGGATCTCTCTCTCTCCTCTCTCTCTCTATCGATGCTCTCTCTCTCTCTAGACTTCTCTCTTTTCCTCATTTCTCTCTCTCTCTCTCTCTCTCTCTCTCTCTCTCTCTCTCTCTCTCTCTCTCTCTCTCTCTCTCTCTCTCTCTCTCTCTCTGTGTGTGTGTGTGTGCGTATCTATATATATATGTGTGTGTGTGTGTGTCGCTCTCTGTCTCTGTCTATGACTGTAAATATATATATATATATTATATTAATATATAATATATAGTAATATATTTCATATATAATATTTATTTATTTATATATATGTAGGATGTGGCGTGTGTCGTGTGTTTATATATATATATATATATATATATATATATATATATATATATGTATGTATAGATATATTTATACATATATATATTTATATTTATACATATATGTATATATGTATATATATATGGATCACTTTGGCACGTTTCCAGTCCGGTAGATGTCCCGCTTCATCTACGTATACCACCATGGCGTTGGATCTCTCTCTCTCTCTCTCTCTCTCTCTCTCTCTCTCTCTCTCTCTCTCTCTCTCTCTCTCTCTCTCTCTCTCTCTCTCTCTCTATTATATTATATATTTATATATATATTATATAATATTATATATTTATATATAATATGTGTTGTGTGTGTGTGTGTGTGTGTATCTATATTATACTATTGGATGTTTTGTTGCCTTGCTTTCGTCTCTGTCTCTGTCTTTGGGAATGTAAATATATATATATATATAAATGATATATTTATATATAATATATATTATTTTTATTTAGTATAATATATATATAATATGTATATATTATGTGTGTGTTGTGTGTGTGTTGTGGGTGTGTGTGTGGGTGTTGCGTGGTGTGTGGGTTTAGATTTATTTATATATATATATATATATATTATATTTATATATATATATATAATGGTATATATAATATGTAGGTGTGCGTGCTTGTGGTGGGTTTATATCTAATATATATATATTATATATTTATATTTTAAGAGTATATATATATATATATATATATGTATTTATATATTTATTACATATTTATTTTGATATTATACATATAATGTATATCTGTATATATATATATATACATATATATATATTTATGCTATGTATTGGTATATATATATATATATATATATATATATATATATACTATATATATATATAGATATATATTTCTCACTCTCACACACGCGCGCACGCGCCGCACAGACACACACGCACTCTTATATACATATATATATTAGATATATATATTATATATATATTATATTTTAAATATATTTATGTATATATATATTTATATATATATTATATATATATATATATAATAAATATAATTATATATATATTTGGTATCTTTGTATGTTATACGCCTAACACACGACACACACAATACACATATATATATATATATATATAGAGTATATATATAAATATATAGAGATTTATAAAGAGATGAGAGTGAGAGAGAGAGAGGTAATACGATATATATATGGAGAGAGAAGCGAGTATATATATATAGTAATATATTTATATATAGTATATAATATAAAGAGAGAGATATATATATATATACATATATTATGCACATTATATATGTACATATATATATATATTCTGAGAAGATAATAAGAATAAGAGAGAGATAGAGTGAGTATATATATATATATATCTATATTAGATAATATATAGAAAAGAACGAGATATTCATATATATATTCATGTATGTATGTATACACGCGAGAAAGACTCCTGTATGTTGTAGAAGTGAATGAGAGCTAAATAGAGCGTGTGTAAATGCATATTCGTATATAAATATTATATATTATATATATCTATCTATATTTATATTACCCACCAAAACAAATCAACCCTATACCAAATCACCACCCAATACCCTACCCACCCCTCCCCCTTATATATATATTAAGAGTAAAGATAAGAACGAGAGATATATATATATATATATTATACCATACTATATTATATACATATATGCATACAGA
>NW_028234418.1:18693143-18695643 GCF_977035675.1 Penaeus japonicus
GGCATTAGTGTGGATCTTACTCAAGATGCAGGAGAGATTGCGGCAGTAAAGCTGGCCAGTCTTTATAACAGATGTCTAGACGTCAGTAAAATTCCGAAGGCCTGGAAAAACGCAATAATAATTATAATACACAAAAAGGGAGACACAAAAGACTTAAAGAATTACCGACCTATAGGTCTCCTCTCAGTTATCTATAAACTGTTCACAAAAATCATCACAGCCCGTATCACCGATACATTAGATTCAAAACAACCCAGGGAACAGGCAGGGTTCCGCAGTGGATTCTCAACTACAGACCATATCCACACACTAGCTCAAATAAGGGAGAAAACGAACGAATATAGGAAGCCCCTGTGTATGGCATTCGTAGATTATGAAAAGGCATTCGACTCGGTACAGATATCTGCAGTACTGGATGCAATTCGTAAACAAGGAGTAGAGGAAATATACTGCAGATTATTAGAGGATATATATAGAGATGGTACAGCGACCATCAAAATCCACGCAGAAACCAATAAAATACCAATAAAAAAGGGTGTTAGGCAGGGCGACACCATCTCACCGAAGCTGTTTACAGCCTACTTGGAGGAAGTATTCAAGAAGTTGGATTGGAAAGAGAGAGGGATTAAAATAGGGAATGAGCACTTAAGCAATCTAAGATTTGCAGATGACATTGTTCTTTTCGGTGAGTCAGCAGATGAACTACAACAATTAATAAGCGATTTAAATAAGGAAAGTCTGAAGATCGGCCTTAAAATGAACATGAAAAAGACTAAAGTCATGTTCAACAGTCGAACCCTAGTTAAGCAAATACAAATACAGGGCGAGGTACTAGAAGCAGTGAACGAGTATGTATACCTAGGGCAACTTATTCAGTCGAGTACATCCTGCGAAACCGAGATAAAACGGCGAATCAGGCGAGGTTGGAGTGCCTTCGGTAAACATAGTAATATATTACGAAGTCGTCTGCCACTATGTCTAAAGAGAAAGATTTTTGAGAAATGCGTCCTCCCCGTCATGACATATGGATCAGAGACATGGACTACGACCAAGGCACTCGTGAGGAAATTAGTAAGCACCCAAAGAGGAATGGAAAGGCTTATGCTAGGAGTTAGCTTAAGAGACAAGAAAAGGGCCACATGGATCAGGCAGCAAACAAAAGTAGATATACTCAAGCCCAACAAGAAGAAAAAGTGGCAGTGGGCTGGACACATATATCGGAGACAGGACAACAGGTGGACAAAGAAAACAACAGAATGGGTAATACACGACACAAAGAGACCCAGGGCAAGACCAATGACTAGATGGCGGGATGAAATAGCAAGATTCGCAGGAGTAAACTCTAATCAGAGGACACAAGAACGGATGACTGGAAAAGATTGAGAGAGGCCTACGTCCTGCAGTGGATTGATACAGGCTGATGATGATGATATATATACTCTCTCTATTATATATATATATATATATATATATATATATTATATATATATATATACATATATATATATATACTACGCATATCTATTTATATATATATATAACATATATATATACATATATATAATATATACAATATATATACATTTATATATATATATATATATATATATATATATATATATATATATATATATATAAATGGTAGAATGGTAGAATGCAGTAACGCATTTAATATAGAGGTATATTAATATAGAGGGAGGTAAAATTTGTACATGTATATATATATATATATATTTGCATATATATTGGTGTATATATATTTATAGATAGAAAGATAAATCGATAGATATATAGATAGATAGTTATGCACCTATACACATGTGTATATGTATATATATATATATATATATATATATATATATATATATATATATATATATATACTGTATATATGCATATATATTGGTGTATATATATTTATAGATAGAAAGATAAATAGGTGGATAGATAGATAGATATGCACCTATACACATGAGTATGTATATATATATATGTATGTGTGTGTGCGTGTGTGTGTGGGTGTGGGTGTATGGGTGTGTGTATGTAGGCGTAAAAAGGATCTTTCATTTAATATGGTAATTGATCATTGGTAGTATTGCACTTTTAGCTTAATCGTATTCTTCAGTTCCAAAAAGGGGTTATACAAAGATTAGCAACCATTCACCTTATATTTGCAAAAACAAAAAAAAACAAAAAACATGTATATAACAAATAACAATAGCACAGATGTCACGTCCTTTCGAGCGTGTCAAACCGCCCAGGTGTCACGGGGCTTGTTAAAGCTTGGCGCTCCTTCGAATATTATAGCTAGAAACTCGTTCATTACTCCAATTCAGTTTATTACTAGAATTTTTTGTTTAATAGCTTGTTCATAGGAGCACTTATGTTAGCAAAATTAGGGAAGAAATTAACAGTATTCTATGAATTTCGGACATCAAATCTGATCTAAATTGCGTACCGCGATCCGAGAGAAAATATCAACTAAACTTTCTGCAATCGT
>NW_028234418.1:18710643-18713143 GCF_977035675.1 Penaeus japonicus
TGTCCACTCACCACGAAACTCCATGAAGAATGGGAATGACCGCGTGGTCAGTGCACGAGCTGGGCAGAAAATGGCGCCCGTTAGCCCATGAGATATTCTAGTTTACATTATAATTTCCCTGAACCAAAATATCGCATGTACAAATCCAAAGAACTTTTTTTTTTTTTTTAGAAATGTGATTGAGCCTTTTAACTCTACACTACATCTCCAGTCCCTTAAATTTCCGGTTCACTAGTAATATCATTTAATTACAGGTATCGCACAACCAGTCTATACAAAAATTACTTTTTTTCGTTATAAAACAAACCAAAAACTAGAAAGAGAAAAAGAAAAAAGAGCGAATGAGAAAAAAACACTTCTCGTGTGAAAGTAACCATCCGAAGGGCTTTGGGCGATTCTTCGGTCACAGCCTGAGGCTATGTAAACAAGGCTTGCGTCATTTCCCTTGGGTCGCACCGCCGCGGAGAGGCGGAGAGGAGAAGGGACGGGAGGCGTCTGCGGGAGAGGCCCAGAGAGAGATGGCCAAGAGGAAATTAAGAATGATATGAGAGAGTTCACGGTGACCACGAGGAGATTTTAAAGGATATGAAGGGAACTCGTATATTCATTCTCTTTCTCTTAGACATTTTATTATCAGCAGCAGTAGCTTCCTCATCCTCATCGTTGACACCATCGTCATCGTCGTCATCATCATCGTCATCATCATCATCATCATCATCATCATCATCATCATCATCATCATCATAATGCTATCATCAACAGTAGCAGTTGCAGAAATGTCATCAACATCCTATTTGTCATTATGATTTTTATTATTATCATTAACATCGCAGTTATCATAAAAAAAAAATTATCCTGCGTTGTCCCTCTTTTCTACATTATATCATCATTTTTAGTATTTTCATCTTTATCATTATTATCATTATAATGCTAATGATAATCAGTGATAATATCTAATAAAGAAAAAGATAGGGACAACAACAAAAGAATAATATTCATAATAATAGATATTGATAATAGTAATAGGAGTAGTAATGATAATAATGATGGTAAGGATAATATTAATGTTGGTAGTAATAATAATGATAATGAGAATTATTATTATAATTATATCAATTATAATAGTTGTAATTGTGTGGAAATCAAGAATCAGGAGTCAAGGCCTTTATATTTAATTGATATGTAATCAGGGAAGCATGAATAGCAATAGTATAAACATCTATTTACACTATGTGCAATAGTCATTTGAATGTAACGCCTTCTTTAGTCTATCCAGGGTTGTAATTCTACGGAATTCCGTCTGTTAGTCCGGGAAACAAATGGCAGTCATATCCGGAATATCAGAATATCGTAGTATCGGGTTTGGTTACTTTGTCTCACTCTGTGTTAGAAATAGTAAGTGACGAATGCATTTGCTCATGGTCAGTAAAAGGATTATGATCGTGATGTTTTATAATTTGCCCTAGATTGCCCTTAGGAAAAGCAAAGAAACTTTTAACGTTAATGATAGCCAATCAGAGCGTGCGGATAAATAAAAAATAGTGTAATAAACTTGCTGTATATATAAAAAAGAAACATATTAATGATGGTATAATAGTGATAATTGGTTTAAAAAGCCTAATATTTGATAATGATAGTTGTAATGATAATGATAATAATGATAACAATAATATTCATAATACTAATAGTAGATAATGATAATAGTAATAAAACTAATGATAATAGTGGTAATAACGATAAAAGTAATAATGATAATAATAATAGTATTAGTAGTTAGGATAATGATAATAACAATGTCAACATAATAATGATGATAACAGTAATGATAATCATGCTTATAGTGATAACAATATGAAATGATAATGATAATAAGGAAAAGGAAAAAATAATGGTATAGTCGATGATAATAATATCATCATCATTCTCATCCTCTTCATTACCATTATAATTCTCATCATTTAATTTGTTAAATATCATCATTATTATTATTATTTCTATAATCATTATTTTTTTTTTATCAATATCCATATTTGTATTACTATTACTATCATTAATATCATTGTTATAATCATTGTTGTTGTAACTATTGTTGTTATCATCATTATCATCCTTGTTGCCATTTAGATGTATTGTTTTGTTTATTGATGATAATGTAGTTTATATTATCATTCCTATCAATATTGTTATTGTTATCATTGCTATTATTGCCATTGTTATTATTAGTACTAGTGTTAGTTGAAGCGATAGTAGTAGTAGTTTCACTATCATCATTACTGGTACTATTACCATTAATATTTACATTACATATTCTTTGTTATCTGCAAATGCAGTAGTAATGTTGCAGGTATTGGCTGTATCATTACTGTCAATATAATTATCAGTATCATACGTGTAACTAATAATGACTTATAAGGATAAATGGTAACTTGATAAAGATATATGAAGTGAAAAAATATATATTATTTATAGTAATTATCATAATGTTTATGATGATAAGTGA
>NW_028234418.1:18725643-18730643 GCF_977035675.1 Penaeus japonicus
TAAATAAGATTATCAAAATCTTCCGATCAGAGTAATTCCTTAAACCCATGTTTCATTAGTAGACATAAAAATAGTGGGGGTTCTTGGTAAAATATATATTTATGGTTAAGAGCCTGGGCATGTAATATATATATATACATATATATATATATATATATATATATATATATATATATATATATAAACACAAAAAGTTCGACATTTTCAACATATATCTCCAGCTCCCTGGGTATCTGGGGCTTCAGGGCATAAAATAATCGTAACAGCTTCTCGTGGACACTGGAAATACCTTTGTATCTTCGTCTCAGGCACGGAAGAATATATATACACACATGGATGACGTTAGTTAGCTTTAGTTTTTTATTTACCACCCTGGCTAACTGCATAGGCATGGGCAAGCTTTGATACATTGATGTAGAGTCATGACATTGTTGCTAACATTGTATTGCAAATTAAGATAATAACATGATTATATTCTCAGGTATATCAACAGTGAAAAGACATTTGATATAGCATAAGTACATCTTCTGGTACAGTTGAAGATATGAAATAATTACATAACTCTTCATTCTTCATGCTAGGTGACCTGAAGGGCTGTATCATATCGCACTCTGAGATATAATGTTCAAGTGTTCGTTTGTACTCTTCGTGCAATGTCTGCATTAAGTTTCTTCTACATTGCATTCTGAATTGACTTGCCAATACATTCTGTATCCAAGTCTGATTCTTGCAGTCACAATATCACATTGTCTTGTTCTAGTCTTATATGAACCATAAATGAATCTCTCCTGCAAAAACTGGTCAAAATGTTTTATGCTACAGCTTTCAGGTCTTTGAGAGTTTGTCAGCTCCATCAGGTCCTCCCTATTGGAGGTTCTTATTATATGTGAGATTCTAGCAAGCGGTATGCCACGGTGGAATAGAATGTCCTTATGGGGACCTACCCAAGGACATATTTAATTGGTGTATGAATTTGTATGTCACTTGCAACCATGAATTTGAGTATGACTCGGTATTGTTATGTAAGGTTGGATTCTCTGTCTTATGTTTAAGTTGCCTTTGGAATTCTTGTATTACAGAGGGGTTCTTTAATTGCTTTGACACCAAATATAGTACTAATGTATGGTATTCTTTCGTAAATAGATAGCAAGTTGAGTTCCGTTCTCATGTTTACAATCCTCGTTTTGGGAGCACCGAGAATGATCCTCATGGCTGCATTCTGTACAATTTCTAGACAAGTTAACTCTGAGTCCCTAAATGATGTAAGGTGTAAGGCATGGTAATCTACGAAGGACCGTATGTATGACAGGTAAAAGAGTCTTGCAATGTTAACATTGATAACATGTTCTCTGCCAACAAGAGTCTTGAGTGGCTTCAGTCGCTCCCACAGTCTTTCTTTCGGTTCATAATGAGTTGTGTGTCGTTAACAGTCACCCCGAGATACTTGCATTTGTGGCAGAGATCTAGCTCAGTGTTATCTATATGAAAGTTTGGCAGTGGGATTGTAAGAGGATTGAGTGCCTTGGTTTTTATAACTGAGATTATCAAACTCAGTAGCTTTTGAGGACAGTACATTAAGAATCTGTTGCATTCTATCCTTGGATGAGGATTTAATGCTGGTGTCATCAGCATAACAAATAATGGAATCACTGCCCTCAAGTGGTATATTGCTTAATAGTCTGTGCATTAAAATGTTAACATTTTAGAGTATGAACTTTTGATGCCCCTGCAGAGAACATGTTTGATAAGTACATTTGAATCAATTTTAAAAGTTTACCTTGAATACCAAATCTAGCCAGTTGCTCAAGGATAAGGTCTCTATTTGCAATATCAAAGGCAGATTTAAGATCGAGAAATAAAGTTGCATGCCTTGCTGTGAATTTGTCAAGTACTCTGCAAAGCTGTGCTGAGTGTTACGTCCCGGAAGGAATCCATATAATCTGGGAGATAACTTGGCATGAGTCTTCTCAAAATGATTCTCTCAAGTACCTTGCATAAACACGAGGTCAATCAGATGGGTCGGTATTCATCAGTGTTCGGTTTGGGTTTGGGAATGATTAAGCTTTTAAGCCAGAAGCTTGGGAGTATTCCTTGGGATAAGCTTAGTCTGTAAAGATGTAACAGTGGGTTACCTGTTACCTGAGCAATGAGTCGAAGTACACTGTTAGTAATGCCATCCTCGCCTGGGGCGGTCGCCTTACCCTTGCAAAGTCCTATATTTAATTCCCACTTAGTTATTTCGGCAAATTCAGAGGGGTCGGTGGCAGATCAGGCTATAACAATGTTAAGATTTCTATTTATTTTCGTGTTTTTACGTTTATCAACACGAAGTGAATTCAGCTGGGAAGTTCTGGCCCACTGATTTAGTAACAAGTTGGCCTGTTGTAATGGGCTGTGGAACTGCGGAGTGGCGACAGCTTTACCTGACAACCTGTTGATATTTCTCTACACCTCAACTACAGAAGTTTGGTAGTTAATAATCTGCAGGAATTGTTCCCAGTGTTTACTGCGAATTTGAGCCTGTAATAATTTGAATTCTTTATTAGCTCTGAGGAATCCTAAGAGATTTTTACTTAAGATGGGGTCATTTATCCACTTTGGTGCGTGAGGGACTGGGGAACTTTTTTTCTTTGAGAGTTTTCTTGAGCAGATCCATGTATTGTAGTAGTCAGTGACAACTTTTATCTGGTCCTGAGTGTAATTTTCGACAGTGGTTACGACATAGGTACTATACCAGTCATAAACACGTGCTTTGAAGTGATGCTCCAGTCCCGGTGGGATTGTAATTTTAGGTCTGGGTGCCTTGTGAGCTATGCTCTTGTCAACAGTATACTCTGTTAGGATTGCAAAGTGGTCACTGACTCTCGAACCAGTGAAGTACAAACATTACCATGTACAAGGTCTTTGCCAATTGCATAATCTAACCTGCCACCTGCCAAATGAGTCTGTTTATCTGTGTCATATACAGTCTTCTATTGACGAAATGTTTAAATTCTTCCTCATTGCTGTTACTCTGGTGATCCCCAAATTGTGTGCCTAGCATTGAAATCCCCCATACAGAATGTTCCTTGATTATGGAAATTGGGCAGAGAACCAGTCAGAAACTTTAAGCTCCTGGCATACATATTATATAATGAATAGAGGCAGTATTGATTCTTAAATGATGGAACTGCACGTCAGTGTTCTCGGACTTTTTTACTAGTTTATGTGGCAGTGTTAGCTTTACATAAGTCAACAAACCCGTCATGGCTGTATTTACATATGAGCAATATCCTTAGGCTTAGGTGGAATTTTCATGTTAACAGCAGCAAAGGTTCTTGTACGCAGATTACATCGACATTGTTTTTATGAATATAAAGCTCGAGGTCATTAAGCCTTGGCTTAATGCTACGCATATTCCATGATATGAATATGATAGTGCGTTTATCCATATATGGAAAGTTTTGTATTTGATAGTCTACACTTCATACTATATATCCTCTGATGGTAATGCTTTTTACTTCACAGAAAACACATATACATAGTTGTATAACCATACTTCTCCTCACAGGGGGCAAACCTCAATTTAAAAGTACACTTAACCATTTAAACGATTAATTCTTGGCTTTGTTCCGCTTCATGGCACAGTCCCTCCAGTTGATGTGTTGAGGGCACTTGGGGGACCGGAAGCCTCATCAGGTTCTCGGTCTGAGTCCGTGTCTCATAGTTGTTGACATTGCGTTCCTTCATTATCAGCACGGGCTTCCTCCACTGACCACTATTAATGGAGGAATTGGTATCGCGACACCATGTGCCATCGCAGGTCCCTTTATCATTGATGGCAACGCTGGCCTCTCGACACTCAGTCGTTTTTCATTTTTCAGTATCTCGCTTCAGTGTCAACATTTCACCAATCAAACGTGTGTTTTGTTCTTTTAGTGTCTGAATTAATTCCACTAGTTTTTCTACACTGACTTCCCTTTCGTGGGTGTTGTGACGTCACAGTCCACGCGCGGCTCAGAAGGGGATTCCCCGGTGCGGCCTGCGGTCAACCGTGAGTGAGGGTGAGGGTCGGTGGGCTCGGCAGGTGCCAGGGGAGGGGAGGGGGATGGCGCGTCCTCGCTGTCCACAGTGGTTGCAAATGGAGTGGAGAATTTGAGGCCCGGAATTCCCTCCGTGAAGAACATATCATGTTGACCTTCTTCACCAGTTCCGCGACCGTGACATGCAGATCAGAACCTTCGGCACCCCTACTTCCCGGCAACCGCGGGAAGTTTCGGCTGCTGGTGACGTCATAGCGGGCACGGTCGGCCGGTCCCCCGGCACGCTGGTCGCTGGTTGGGCTGGGAGGCGTCAGCTGGTCTCTCACTAACTCCGCCGATGCCACAGGGGGAGGTGGGGGAGGGGCCAGGTCAGGGAGGGCGGTATCCCAACCCCCCACCCCCTATGCTAGGCAGTCACACTTGCCTTTCCACATCTGAAGCATGATAAGATGAAAGCAGGGGCATCTTTGCCCTCTGGCTCTACAATATTGCGAGGAAACTTACTAGCATTGTGCTGTTCACCACATACTGCACAGCGTACCTTATTTTTGCAGTATGTAGCTACATGGCCACTTCCCATACAGTCGAAGCAAATAACAGGGGATGCCCTTCACGGACGCACGTGGCTGGTGGTCATGTATTTTCCGAAAAAAAATGTATGTACTGGGAGATGGTTGCTCTCCTTTCCATACTATTCGGATGCGGTTGAGAGGCTGGCCATCTTCGTCATATTTTTATTTTTTCTTAGGCTCATCATATGATTAAAGGCAATCCCTCCAATTTATCCTCCAGTGAGCATATCAATGTAAATCTGCTTGTGACGAGCGACATAGATTTAAGGTGAGGAGAGAGTGTCTCCTCGCACGAGGTCAAGGGGAGTTTCCCCTTGGGACGGAGCGGTGTTGCCAACACATTCTAGCCATTTGATTTTCGCTAATTTCGCTGTGCCTTCGGGGAAGGCGAGACGAACATATTTCG
>NW_028234418.1:18753143-18755643 GCF_977035675.1 Penaeus japonicus
AAAATAAGATTCTACATATGTGCTTTTATATTTAATTTCCTACTTACTGGACGAATCCCCCCGGAGTTCGTGTAAGGCAGTATCCCCATCTCTATTCTTACAAGGCGAACATTTCCCTCCGAAAAGTTACAGAGTGGACGATGTCCCTCCCGTTATTGAACTCGCAGCATGATCAACAAATCGGGTTTAACATTTTAACATCATTATTGTTTCAATAACAAAAATAATAATCGATAATAAAAGAGACGAAGAAAGGCATATAAAGGCATGACGAGGTAGTAGGTAATATTTGCGGCTGGTTTGACATCAAATCGAGGTCACGCAAACACCTTCACTTGACCTCAATTGACTCGATAATGATAATAATAGCAGTAACAATATGATAATAACAATGATGATAATCATACTGATGGTAATATTGATAATGAATAAAAAGAGGATGATGAATGACAATGATGATTATTATAATAATGATTGTATTTATAAACATATCGACAACAATAACAATAAGGATAATGATAATAATAATGATTGTAATGAGATAAATTAATGTCATTAATGATATAGGTAATAATGATAATAATAGCCATTATACTAATAATGATACTGTTAATGATAATGATAATATTTATAGTGATTATCACCAATATTATTATTATTCTCACTATTGTAATTATCATATCAACATTATCATTATCAATATTATTATTCATGTTAATGGCAATATAACTATTATCATCCTCCTTATAGGTTTTGTTTTTACTATTATCATCATTATCATTGTTATTGTTACTATTATTATTATTATTGTAGTTGTTATCATCATTATCTTTGTTATTATTGTCATTATTATCATGATTATTATTGGTGTCAGTATCATTAGCCTCATTATTACTAGTATTAAAACGATAATCTCTGTCTCTCTCTCTCTCTGGCGGCGCCACCGGGTGGCCAACACCTTGACGAGTTCTTTGGTTGTTGGTGGACCTGCAAATTGTCGCCAAAGTAGTTTCTTAACGTGTCCGAAACGAAATGCGTCGTCTAAGGTTATGTCTTCTTAATACGTCCGAAGCTGGACGGGGTAGTCTGAGTGGTGGACGATCGCGATCTATTCACTTCAACCACCCACTCCCAGACGGCTTTCCGCCCCGTCAGGCAGGAATAATCCTGGGGCTGACGTAAACACGTATGATGCGCCCGTGCCCTAACCAGGTCAAGCGGCCCAACTACGAAGAGGCTGTTCTAGCGGCCATCACCGGCGTTAAAGGGACAGGATGTTGCAGGACTAGGGCGAAGACGGATGAGCAACCAAGCGAACAGACCAACAAGGTGGACAGACGTGTCAACGGACCTTGACAGCTCCAGGTCGTGGCTTAGGAGACATGGACGACTGGAGCTGGGTGGCGTACTGAGAGATATGTTGCTGACAAACATCAGAAACAGAACAAACATGGAGCATGCCAAATATAACACAAATACACAAAATTAGAAACACTGTTATACATCATGCAGTTTCATTATATGACTGCAGACATCCGATATATGCAAATACATAGTACCCACCCCCCCAAAAAAAATGATAATAATAATAATGTACCCGGGTCACGGACCATAATGCAAAGATATATAGAGGGTTATCTACAAGTGTATTGGGGGATCTTACTAATCCAAGCAACATGAAGGGGATCAACTGGATCCACATCATAGTCTGATTCCTTTGGACCCTGTTTTCAGTGAATCGAATAATATCTATTGAGTTGGGAGATACTGGACTAACTTTTCTGATAATGCGTAAAGGAAGACCTATCTCGATGTTAATCCGGATCTACGTTGCCCTGGGGATCTCCTATGTAAGACTAAAGATCCTTCAAGTCATGGAATTACCCTTACCCTTTTGTCAACTCCATCTATGTTTCCTCACTGACTTGCGGTATCGCGAACAGCCTTTAAATGGAACTAGCGTTTGCCAATCTTGCGTATAATGATTTGTTAGGCCGATGGGAAACGCACAATCGCGACTCATCAGGAGATAAAGGGGTTGGTTACATATGGACCTGTAGAAAAGGATGTTAATCTCACATAGTCAAGGCGACTGCTTGGCTTGTTTCACACAAGGTTGCTAAAAATCTATAGTGACGCGATTGTAGTGTTCATATTCTTATGCTGGGTTCTACAACGTCGTGTATCGCGTCTTTGTCCCTAGCAAAGAGTATGCTTCCCAAAAATACTCTCTCGTGAATTTGATACCATTATCGAACAAAAGTCTCTGGGGGTCCAAAAAGCGTGATATAGTTAGGAATTAACCATTTTCCTGTCACTTAAATCACTACTTAAAAGATGCGTCATAAAATCTAGCAAACGGTCGATAATGTCGTTTGGACGGACTATCATTTCTTTTAATTATTTCATACCTTCTTTTGCTTCATTCACTCCATGCCAGCTTCACTCATTCCCAGACGTGTAACATTCATTCTGCCATAAGCCTCACTTACCACTTCCG
>NW_028234418.1:18765643-18773143 GCF_977035675.1 Penaeus japonicus
CCCATATATGTACGTTATTTTTACTTCTTTTTCATTTTCATTGCTTGTTATCTGAGAGAGAAACCTTTTATGTATTCAGCTCTAGCAGCTTGTATTTGGTTCTTTTATGGTACTGATAATGAAGACTGGAATCTTCGAAACGTTTGCAAAATAAAGATGCTCAGCACTGCTTTGGTTATTTTCTTTATTTATATATATATATATATATATATATATATATATATATATATATATATATATATATATATATGTGTGTGTGTGTGTGTGTGTTTGTGTGTACATACACACACACACACACACATATATATATATATTTATATATATATATATATTTATATAAACATACACACACACATATATATAGATAGATAGATAGATATAGATTTATGTAGATATATATCCTTGTATCTCATTATCCTCCTCATCAATATCATTATCATAATTGTTATCATTATTATTTTTTCTTCTGAGTATTATCACTATCATTATCATTTTTTGAATTTTTTCTTTATTATATTTATATATTTATAATTACAGTCATAATTATGATGATAATGTTAATGATGACAATGATAAAAATAATAACAGTAATAGTTACAATAATAATAGTGATGTATTTTCGACTTCGATTAAAGAAATTAGATAAAGCCAAAAATCACCGATTAAATTTCGATTTTTAAAAACTTGGATCCACAGATTATTGATGAGCATCAAGCCTCTATAGAAGGGAAATTCTTCCCACTGCTCAACATGGAACAGGATGTAGAGATACTCACCGAGACATTTTCAACCACATTAACCGATGCTGCCTTGACTTTGCTTGGTAAAGACAGGAAGAAAAATAAGCCTTGAGGCACAAATGCAATTCTTCAAAAGTGTGATACAAGAAGAAAACTTAAGAGTAAGAAGATTTTTTTTTTTCTGATGCAGCAAAGCATAAAGAAATTGATGGTATAATTAGATAAGAAAAAAAGGAGAAAAGCAAAAGAGAAATGTATTGAAGATCATTCTAAATAGGAACAGTAGCAAGAAAGCATCTAAGTTAGTAAAAGATATCACCAGAGGCATAAGAGCAACGAAGCTGCCTCACAGAAGATATTGACATTTTGAACGCTACACTTTACAACGTCTAAAATAATGGCGATCTTGCTATTATCGACAATGCTGTATCCACTTTCCTCTCCTTCGTGACGAAGGTGAAGCAGTGGTGAGATCCAGCGGAAAAGCAGCGGGAGTTTACAATATTCCAGCAGAACTTTTGAAGATAGGAGGAGAGGCAACTGTTGAGGCACACACCAAAATCTGCAATCAAATCTGATAAACAGGAGTATAGCTATCTAAGTGGACTCAGTCACTTGTAAACCATTGCCAAAAATGGAAAATCTTCAACAGTGCCAGAAGTACCGAGCTATGAGCGCATAAGTCATCCCAGCAAAGTAATGCTTAGAGTAATATTGAATAGACTGAAACTACATGCAGAAAGAATAATTGCCAAAGAACAAGCTGGTTTTCGTGCAGGAAGAACCACAAGTGAGTAAATATTCAATCTCAGAGTGTGTGAAAAATATAAACATCAACATCAACAAAATATCTATTGACTTCAAAAAAACATTTGACAGAGGTTTGGCATTTAGCACTATGGAACGCCATGAATGAATATAACAGGCCAAAAATTAATTAATGTAATTGAACGATTGTACGCGAAGGATAATAGGGCAATGCTTGTCAGTAACTCAGTAGGTGAATGGTTCCGTACGATTGTTGGTATTAGAAAAAGCTGTCTTCTCTCCTCGACTCTGTTTAACATATTTCTAGGAATAATAATGACATGCTCTTGAAGACCTAGAAGGAATGGTTAATATAGGAGATCGAACAATAACTAACCTCAGATTCGCCGATAGCATAGATGGGCTAGCAGGCAGTGAGGACGAGCTGATCCAGCTCATTGATAATCTTGAAATGACATCGTTGAGATATAGTATGAAGATTAGTGCTGAGAAACCCAAGCTTATGGCGAACAGCCCAGATGGTAATCAATTTAATATCACAATGAATAATTACATTTTAGAAGGTGTGATTCGTTCAAGTATCTGGAAGCAATTATTATAGAAGATTACTCAAAATCCGCAAAGTTAGCAAGAACAACACAAACAAGAGCAGCACCAATTAGATTAAGACCCATTTGCAGAGACAGGGGGATATCCACCAAATATGAACTACGACTTATGAGAGCTCTAGTCATGTCAATATACCTGGACCTTGACAGCCGATCTTGAAAGAAAAATACTGGAGAGGTGCAGAGGAGCATAGTGGGACTGATAGCACCATACGAAGAACTGCTGGCGATAGTGAAAAGAAGAAAGCTCGAATGGTATGGCATTGTATCACACTCTTGTTCTGGTCTAGGAATAGACAGGCTTGAGTGTCTCTGGGCTTCAGGTGGCTGCTAAACATCGCCGCAAATGAAGACAATACTTCAAGGTAGTGCGAGGTCAAAGAAAAGTAAAGAGAAAAACCTGGTTGGCCAACATCAAAGAATGGACAGACTTGAGTGTCTCTAGGCTTCAGGTGACTGTTCAACAATTGTCTAAAGAGTCATCTGTGGTGCCCCTATAACCTTTGGTTACGGGATGGATATATAGAAAAATAATATTAGTAATGATCTTAATGATAACAAATATAATGATAATGATTGATAATATTAATAATAATTATAAAAGTAATGATAATAATACATATAATGATATTGATTATGATGAAAATGATTAAAATGATAATAATTATCATCACCATAATGGTCAATATCATAATCGTCATCTTTTTACTCATATGATAATAGTAATTATAATGAAAATTAATATAATGATTATCAGAATCATTGTTCTATTTTCTCATTATTATGACGATTGTTATCATTATAATCATTATTATTACTATTATCCTTATCATTATCCACATTGTTATTATTATCATTATTTTACTTACTATTATCATTAGTATTACCATCATTGTTATTATCATCAGTTTTGTAAATACTATTACTAGCATTTTGTATTGTTATCATCATCACCATCATCACGGTCATTATTAACATTGTTATTGTTATTATTATTTTTATTACAATCATTATTGTTTTCATTATCACTATCATTATTAATATTATCATCGCTATCATTATCATTATTGCTATTACTTTAAATTATTGTTATTATTATTATTATTGTTGTTGTTATCACTATCATCATTCTTATCATTATAATGATTATTACTACTACTACCGTCACTACTACTACTACTACTATCCTTAATAATAATAGTAGCAGTATTAGTGGTAGATGTAGTAGTGATGGTAATAGTAGTAATAGTTATAGTAATAGTAATGATAATGATGATAACAATATAATAACAATAGCAGTATTATTAGTGGCATTAGTAGTAATGATGGTAGTAGTATTCAAATTCAAATTCAAAATATTCTATTCCATTAATTACAATTTTTATATTATTTACATGTATAGTATTTACATTGTATAATAACATAGTATTAACATAGACGATATAAAGTACATGTGTGGCCAATATAGACAACATATTAACATTACAAGTGACTGAAATACCGTGTTTGGCTTGATGTTCAAGCGCCTGTCATTGATAATTCCGATGTTCTTTCAATTTTCTTTTAAATGTATTCAGGTTAGAAATATTTCTAAGATGTTGTGACAGATGGTTCCAGATCATTGGTCCTTGGATCCTGTTAAAGTGGCTATTGTTTTTGTAGGTAAAAGCCAATGTGGATAATTTCCTTGTATAATTTTGTGGATTAGTATACTTGTGTCATAATTGTATTTTTGTTAGATTTTTAGCCATGTTAATTTGTTGATGTGTGATGTTAAGTGGTCGAATTTGTATACATTTCCTATTGCTACTCTAGCAGCAAAGTTTCGTAGTTTTTTTGTTTTTTTTTGTTTGTTTTTTGTTTTTTGTATTTCTGTTTTGTTTGTTGTACTCCAGATGTTTAGGTAGTAGTTAATGATACTAAGGGCTAGTGTTTGTACGACAGTGATTCTTGTTTCTGTAGAATTTTGTTTTTTATGTGATTTAGGTATATCAAGGTGCCCATTACTTTCCTGTAAATGTAGTCAATATGTGTTTCAAAAGTCATGTATCTGTCTATGTGTACTCCTATATTGGCAATGTTTAGACGGCTGCCAATGAAAATGAATTGTTTTTTTCTGTGGATTCAGTTTCAGACCATTTCTATCAAAGTAACTCTTTGCTTCTGTGAGAGTCTGTTTAGTGTTTTCTATTAATTCGTTTACAGAGGCTGCGTGAAGAAATTGAGAGTCATTGGCGCACTGAATAAGAAGACCGTTTTTTGCAGGTCATTAATAAATATCGTAGATAAAATTGTGCCTAATATGGAGCCTTGTGGAACACCAAATGAGACTTTTTATTTTATTTTTTTTTATTATAGATTTTCACGTATTTTGACAGACTGAGTGAATAAGTAATTTCTAAACCAATAGTTTTCAGTTCTGCGATTTCTTAGTTTGTTGACAAGAATTTCATAGTTAACACTGCCAAAGGCCTCCGACAAATCACATCGAGTGAGCAAGTTTATTTGGTTATTGTCTATGTTGCGATAAATTTCATTTCTACTGGTTGTGGTCTGAAAGTATTTGATGTGAGCCTTGTTCCCGTTGTGTTTTGTGGAAAATGTGGAGGCGGTTGTCTGTTCATAGGTGAGTCTGCCGACTTCTGTAAAGAAGTCATTTAAATGTTCTATATTGTTTCTGAAATTTATGCAACTGTCTGTATGGTGTTTTTTCTTAGGCACTAGTGTAATTACCAGTTTCCATGTCTCGGAAGAGTCGTGTCTACATTCTTTGACCTTGTTTTTAAAATGATTTGCTTGTGTATACTTGATAAGCGTTTTTACATTTCTCACTTTTTGCTTATATTTACCCGAAGTGTGGCATCAAGTCTATTCATTTTGAGTGCTTTGTGAGTATTATTTCTATCACTTATGACTCTCTTAATGTCGTTGTTTATTCAAGGAGTAGGGGGACGTCTAATTGTTTTTTGTTTGTTTTTTTAAGTTGAGACATCTATGGCATTCTTTATCATATTCGTTTAAACAGTTACTTGTCTGTCAACTTCATATGTTGATAAAATCTCCGTGAGTGTCGATTCATTGGCCATGATATATTGGTAGAGTGATTAAGGGTCATAATATATTAAATTGCTAGAAGTTTTGATAACTGATTGTCGCTTTGGCTTTTGTATATTTAAAGTCATGGTCAAAAGTTGATGATCAGCAATTTGGCATAAGATGGCGTCTATATGTAGGATGATATCAGATCTGTTTGTTATTATGACATCTATTATGGATGAGGTATTTTCTGGAAACCTTGTGGGGTTGTTTATGAGTTGCTTTAATCTGTTCTTAATAATTCCATTTAACTTTGTATTTGACTTATTGAGATCGTCATCTAAGTCGCCTAAGATAAAAAAGTTGTTTCCTTTTCATTGACATTTCTTTAAACAGATTTTCAAGATATTCGAATGACTCAATGGTGGCCTGAAGGTGTCTATAGATGGCGCCGATAAGGAAGAAGGAAACATATTGCTTTGTACGGTTACCCAGATGTCTTCTACCGCTGTGTTATTTACAGTTGTAAAGATCTTGTTAGATTTAAGGGCATCTCGTACATATATGCAACCACCGCCTCCTCGACCTGCATCACATCTATAAACTTGAAAATTTGGAATGTTGATGAAATTGTTTGGTATTTCTTGGTGAAGCCAGGTTTCACTAATACAAAGAATATCAATATCCCTCTCCGTAATTATCATTTCGATTTCATCTAAGTGAACCATGAGAGACTGAGCATATGTTCTATTTTGAGTGTTTGTGATCTGACCACCGGATCTGCTGACCGATTTTGCGGCGCCAAACATCATGTTCGGTTTTGTACTTGTTTCTGTTTAAGAAAACCTTTACGTTATCAGGAAACACATCGGATTCTATAAAAAAAAAAGTTCTGAATTGATCTCTTTGCATAATACTCATGTGTCATCTTAGTTTTGAAGGCTTTGATATTTGATATGTTGTCAAAATTACTAGCGAGGAAGTCTTCAATATCTTATTCGTTTCTATCTGGATGACAGTTAGTAATATACAAGTACACTACCTTGGGACGGTCGGCACCTTGTAGGGGTTTTGCTGTATTGCGTTCCTCCCTTGTTTTTCTTTTTTGTTTTCTCGAGGTAACGGTGACGAAACCTTCCTCGTCTTGTTGATGGGATTTCTGTGTTTCCGCTCGTTCTACGTAGTTGTTGATGACGAGCGGTGGTGCTTGTGTAGTGGGAGGGGTCGTAGAGGGGGCAGGGACTCCAGGCACGTGGTGGTGTGTTGCCTCATCCCAGTTGCGGTTGGGTGGAAGAGGGTTTTGCTTATTCTTCCTTTTACTATTTCTAGTGTAGTTTCTTCTGAATGTTACTTGTGTAGAAGCTCCGTTTCTCATACTAGCTGTTGATGTCTCGGCGATGTTCCTGGGCAAACGCTTGCGTGGCATCGGGCGGGGGGCGGCTGGCGTGTTAGTAAGGTCGCGAGTCTCCTTGCTCGGTGTGAGTACGGATGGAGGGGACGGAGTGTCAGGGGAGGGTGAAGGCGGTGGGGGAGAACTAGGAGAGGCATTGGTTATGGATATTGCCATGGAAGGTGTAGGGGAGGAATGGTTTAGTGTGTGTTTATTTTGTGGCGTGGAGGTAGAGGACATTCTGGTAGGGGGAAGGGATGTAAAGGGGAAAGGTTCGTATGTAGACTGGTCATGGGTAGGGGTTGGGAGATCGGATCGGGGTTGACGTTGTTGTGACCGATGCCTCCTTTCCGAATTCCTGCGTCTGGGTAGGCACACCTTGCTTAATCACAATGTTCAATGCAGATTGTTTTTCGGAGAATATTCCGATCAGCAAGTTTATTTTATTTTCAATAAGATTTTGACTACTAAGGAGGGTTCAGGCTGGGTTTGTGTATCTTTGTGTTTCTTATGAAGGAATAGTTCCACAAATGGCGTAGAAATACCTATTTTATTTGGTGGGGACCAATCAGTGACGGCAGTGTCTGTCGTTGTTGTAACAAACACTATATTATTGTTATTCAAACACTGGTCGATCATGATATGCGCCATGAAATTCGTTATCCATTTAATGTCTCTTGTTGTGTTTTCTCTTTTTTTCTAGAGTCTCATTTATTTAAAACAATACTGTGGGCGTTGTCGATCTCATCAGGTCTGCATAACTTCCTAATTTGATCACACTGGACCATCCGTGCCCATGCTTTTTTCGTTGCAATGAAGAAACTGATAAATGGCTTTTCTGTCTGTATTGTTTTCACTGTCGTCATTGCATTCACAGGAGTTGCTGTGGTTGTTAGAGCTGCTAAAACGCCCTTTGCCCTGGGCTGGGGGCGCAACCTTTAACTTGGCTGCCGTTGGG
>NW_028234418.1:18785862-18790862 GCF_977035675.1 Penaeus japonicus
TCCTACGATTTAAAGTAAGTGTACTAGCCAGGTGCAGCACATCACTTACCAGACAATGTTGTCCAGGACGGTTGCCGCAATATTTGTCAACTGTGGACCCTGAACAATTTCGTGCCTGCAGTTACAGACCCCATGGGTAGGGACTCTTATAGAATTCGTAGAAGGCAAAGGGTAACCCCGGGCTAAGATCCATTGTCCTTAGATGAAGTTTCGAGTCTGAAAGATGGAGTACTGGATCAGTTCATGATCCCCTGTCTGGTCTAATAGCCAACTTGTTCTCCACCTAACGTAAGATTACTGCAAATAACAATAGTGCACAACAGCATACCGGGCAGGTCACCCAGGCATATTCCGAACTTTCCATCGCCGTAAGATCATTAATTTTTCCTAATTCCCCCCCCTGTCCTTTTGCAGAAAGTAATGTGCAAAGTTGTCCGACGTCCAGAGACGTAATAGCAGTGCTGAGAGGACGTGCCCCGCTCGCCACCGCACCGCTCGCAACACAACCTTCGAAGAGTTCTCCGTCGACCTTGTTGAGCTTCCTGCCCTGCTACGTAACGGTGACAGATACGTAATGACGGTTATAGACGAATTCTTACGAGGTTTGTTTCAGTGGTACCACTACCAGCCAAGGATGCTCATACCGTTGCGGACGCTTTGTTACTAATTCACAACCCTTTGTCCGCCAGTCACTTTAACATCCGATAATGGGAAACCGAGTTTACTAGCGAGTCATTTTCGGGAGGTCTGTAGCTTAATATAACTAAGACTAGGTATACTACCCCTATAATCCCGCGTCAATGTATGGTGGAAAGATGTAACCGTGTTGTCAAGGATGCTTAGTCACATTATGTGAAGATCGCCCGACCACTTGCAGCCGTATTCTATAACGTTTTCTTGCGTGTCCGTGCCTGTCATGTTCAAGTATGTCCATGTCGTGTTCATTTAACGAATGCGTATGCTAGGACCAAAAGCGCGGGGGGGCAACGTTCGCGTCAACTGCTCAGTTTACCAACCGTTCCAAAGTTAACCCACTATAACATTTTTTTCGGATGAATGGCACTGTCCACACGACAATTCATAAGAGAAACTACAATCATAGTAGCACTAACATAAGATAATTCAATTTTGTATGAATCAGTAGTTGTACTTGTTCCAGTTAAAGAATGACAAACCATTTCACGAACGCGCTGTTGGTAAATCACTCTACGCTCGATCAATACAAACGGGATCGTAGGGACCGGTGTTTATGAACAGATCTTCCTATTTAATTCATTGTATTATACTTACATATAATGCGCATTATTTAATATATCATGATCTTAATTTATGGATACATATTTCATATAATATATTGCCTTTAATTTACGTCCCCTGACTACTTTTTACCATTCAGAACTTCACGTCCTTCGAAAAGTCCGCCATAAGGTAAACAAACTCATAATCAGCAGAGAATCCATGTTTCCCTAAAAGAGTTAGTAATCCGGGTCTAGGACAATGATGGCTAATATAACCTATATAGGTATTACTTTTCAAACGTAGTATGCACATATGAAGTTATTGGTAAGAATAATAAGTATAAATATGATTTTTTTTCAGCTTGTTGTAACTATTCGTGACAAGCCTACCCCCTTGCCACGGAGTTTCCACGATTGTTCCAATACTTTCCACGCATCTGCCACGAATTTGCCACGCTTTTGCCGCGAACCCGCGCTTCTAGAATAAGAATCGCGGCATGTTCATGTCATGTACACGGCGCGCTTAGGGACTTAGAATATGGCTGTTGGAACACTAGAGTAGAATACGTGCGTCTTGCGTTAAACACGGCGTTCCACAGATCAGTTAACAACCAGCCATTGTACCTTCTGACTGGTAGGGATTGTACTTTTCACACTCGTGATGGGGAGATCGGAAGACGGCAGCTTGATTTGCTCGCCGCTCGTGATTCCGCAGTTACCGGTATACAAAGAGTAAGGGAAGAAAATATGGAGGGTGTAGATCGCAGTACCAGGGCGATCCCTGAACTGACTGAAGGCATCTTGGTATTACGCCGGAGACCACCAGGTCAAAGTGGTGCAGGTTTAGCGTCCAGATGGCTAGGACCGTTACGTATAATTAAGAAAGTTGGTCCAGTTTCTTATATATTAAGAGATGTCGCTAAATTAACAGAACACAGGGTACACCGGAATCAGATAATACCTTTCCATATAAACGATGAACTGCAATTGATTATGCCTGAAGGTGTAGATGAGCCCACACCAGATGAAACTGAGCCTAATCCAGACGATCCTATTAATGTTTTGTTGCTCGGCCTTGTAAGGTCACTTGAAGCTTTACAGACATCGGTTTAGCTAGCTAGTTTTGTTATTTGTCCGTTTATTTTTTCTCACATTTTTTTTAGCACCTTTTGTTTTGTTCATCTTATTTTCTGTGTTTCATGTTGTGTTTTTGTGTTTTCCGTGTTTCGTTTCATGGTTAATGTAATTTGTATTGTTTTATGTTCAATGTAATTTGTGGTTTATGTTTAACGTAATTTGCGTTTTGTTTTGTTTCGCTTATGTAGTTTTAGTTGTTTCGCGCTGTTTTGTTTAATGTAATTTGAGTTCTGTTCTGTTTTACGTAGTTTTAGTTGTTTTGTTACGTATTTACTTGTATTTATTGTTTTAATTAATGAAGGCGTGTTTCTTTTAAAACCCTGAATGACTTGATGCTACACAAAGCCTCCGAGACACCTACCAAACGAATATTAAAAGTTATTCGGGATAATATCCCGTGGTGGCAGCGACTACTTCCGGGTAATGTTTTGTGAAAACCGCTGAGTGACGAGAGTCGCTACAGGGTGAAGCGAGGGTGGGTGGGAGGGGTAGGGGGGTGGTGGGAAGGAGAGGGAGGTGAGTGAGGTGTAGACAAGGGGTGACTACGATCATGTGTGACCTCATAGATTGTCATTGTGGGTGTGAAGTTTTCAGCATGCGTCCATAGACAAGAGGGAGTCCTTAACAGGTAATTCTGACCATTAAAAGTCATACTATTACTCTGAGGGTGGAGGGAAATTCTTGTACGGTATAAGAAATCATGACCCAACAAGAGGTGTCCCGGGGTAAAATTAGATTCTACTACGACAAACCTGTGAGTAAAAATTTCACTACCAAGAGAAATGTTAAGGATTTTGTTACCTAAAGCTGATACCTTATCTCCTGTTATCCCGCAAATGGTGGTTTGACTCGGTTGCAGATCTAATGATAATTCAAAATTCCGCAAAGTATCCAACGAGACCACAGAACAAGAAGATCCGGTGTCTAAGAAGAAATATGCAGGCTTGTCATTTAATATAGATGGAAGCAATGGCGGCTGAGTGGTATCATTTGGGATGCAACTAGTTGAGACAATGTGATGTGTTACCGGTATTGTGCTTGTAGTGTTGCCGTGTCTGGGTGTTTTTGGCTTTTCCCTAAAAAATGGCGATTTGCTTGGCATTGCTGGAGCAATTTGTGCGTTTGACTCACTTGATCTGGGAACGCTGTGCATGCAGCCCATGGATGTGAGCGTGTGCCATGATAGGGACAGTATGGGGTCGAATAACATGGGTCTGCACCATGACCTTTCGCACAACAGTTGAAACACTGATCCCTGTCCGGTGCCCAGTACGTTCCCAGACGTCTACGTCTGAAAGTGAGTCTTATGTCCCGTTTTATATCTGTGAGGTGAGTTGTGTCTGGACTATTGTGGCGTCGTGTCATTGTTGTGGAACCGCGGGTTAGAGTTGCATTGTGGTTTGTCGTTCGGTTGTTTGTTTTTGTTTGTGGTACGCAAGGGTGTGTTGTCTTGTGTGGTCGTGTTTGCCTTAGTAGTGGGAACGCCTGTATTGACTGTTACTGTGGGAGCCTTATCTCTGATTGACTTGGCAAATTCGCCGGGTAACTTAAGTAAATCAGTATCTTCACAGGGTTCCCAAACTTGCTCTTGTACAGAAGTAGGTAACGAAGCAACTAGAAGAGATTTAACCATATACGTCATGGAGGAGACGTGTTGTTCGTTAAACAAGGATTTGATGTGGGAGTCATGGTTGCGGGGCATACTTTTAACCCATTTTGATACTGAAACAAGAAGTTGATTGATAAAATATCGAATGTCTTCTTCGGACAAAGAAGCAGGTTTTAAATTAATAAGTCTTGCGAACTGAATATGATGACTTACATCCAAGGATTTGAACGAAGATCTAAAAATATCTTTGAAATAACTCCAACTGCGCAAATCGAATGGCAATGTTTTGAAGGCGTTAATCGCGTTTCGTACTTTCGCGGAGGTAAGCTCTAAACGTGTTTCAGCCGCGCTACGCATTTATCACCGAAAGAAGGGTCATCTCTAGGTATTCCACCTTGAATAATTATAGATTCAACATTTTCCAAGAAATCTTCAACCGGAATGGATGAGCCGTCGAATTTCTGTACGATATTGAATGTCTGGTGATATTATTATTGTTATTATCTTTTTTTATTATATAGCAGGATAGGAAAGGGTGGAAGGAAGCTAGCTAAAGCGTCTGAAGAGAGAGAATGAAAATGAAGCAGTAGTAGATATAAAAGGGGTGGGGCAGACCCACTTGCTGCTTTTATTTTATTTATTTTTTTTAACAATTTATGAACTGTTAGCATAACTGTGGTATGTTTTCCTTAGTCATTATAGATTTGCTGCTGCAAAGTTTGGATTTGGTGGTCCGTTATCAAGATATGGTGCAATTCTCTTCCACCATCAATCTGTGGTTGAGATTTCTCTTCACGCATATTGCAACACCTGCATCGCCTTCGTTGAGTATATTCCTTTGATAGACGTTATACCCAAATAATTTTATTGTTTCCTCATTAAGGAGGCAGTGTGCGTTAATTAGTATAATGTCAGGATCTTCTTTGATGTACGTGTTCGAAAGTTCGTGTTTCCTTGAACGCCAGTTTAAAACATTGTGTTGGATTACTTTGGTTTTATTTATATTCAATAGCGTG
>NW_028234418.1:18810862-18815862 GCF_977035675.1 Penaeus japonicus
AATTTCAATGTTTTCAAAATCAATATGAAAATAATTATGAAAAATAATTTACTAAATTACTTTTAAATGGCTTTATTTCGACGTTATTTTAATAATAACGATAATAATAACATCTATATAACAATGACGATAATGATAATTATAAGAAAAATTATAATAATTCGACTTTTGGGAGAATTTTAAAATGTAATGCAAATAGTAATGATAATAACGACTACAATTTTAAAATGAATTGAAATAATGATGAAAATAACTCTTTTGTTTTTTTCTTATTGATTTTAATAATATTAACAATAAAGGGTATAAATTCAAAATAAAACGAAAAAAAACAAGAAGGATAAAATTACTAGAAAAAAACGATTTATTTCAGCTATTGGGATTTTCTTTTTTGTGGGAGGGGGGGGGGGTGTAATTTTCATAATTATTAGTACAAGTATAATTTCGAAATGAAGTTATATAAGTAGGCAAAATTACATAACATTGAATATTATTTCAAAATATAATGGAATAACTAGAAAAAGGGAGATAAAACGTTAAAACAACTTTTGGGAGACTTTTTTTAACAATTTTGATAGTATAATTTCAAAATAAAGTGAAAAGAATATTAAAACAACAAAACTAGAAAAATAACACTAAGATTAGAAAAAAAAACTTAAATTTCGACATTTGGGAGAATTTATAAAATAATCTTAATATTATCAATAATAACTTTCATGATAATGAGAACAATAATAATAAGAAAAAGATGAATTGTAATCATGATAATGATAATAATGACGAAAAGGATAATGACAATAACAATAATAATAATGAAATATGGCAATGGTATTCGTTAATCATATGGATAAAAAAGGATTATAATTTCAAAATAATGTGAAAAAAAAGAAAAATAATATTACTTTAATCAAAAAACTATATCTTGACTATATCAGGTGAATTTCTTAATTGGTTTTAATGGTTGTAATGATAACGAGTATAATTCAAAACAATGTGAAGACAAATAAGATAACTAATAAAACGCTTTATTTAGACGTTTGGAAGATATTAAGTCGATTTTCATCATAATAATGATAATTATCCTAATAATGATAAAAATGATAATGATAACACTAATAATGCTGATAATGATAATGATGATAACAATGATGATAATGATAGAAAAACATGATTATGCGGTAATTATACGAAAAACATTGTCAAAATATAGTTGAATAATAATGAAGAAGGACAAAGGTAAAATATGAACCTTTATTTCAACTTTTTGGAGACGTTTTAAAATGATTGTAATGATTTTATTAATGATGTAATTAAAAAAAGAATAATGCGTTATTTTGACTTTTGGATTTTTTTTAACTAATAATAATTTTCATAATAATAATGATAATAAAAAAATAAGTTCAGTCTTAATATTAACGGTAATTAGGACAATGATAATAAAATCATACGAATAACGAATTTTAAAATAAAGTCAAATAATAAAAAAAAAAAAAAATAATAATCCAACTTTTGGGAGAAAAAAAATTAATAATACTAAAGATAATCATTGTGATTATAAAAGTTAAATGACAATAATGATAATATTAATAACAATATTAAAATAAGAACAATAATAATGATGTTATAAAAAAAATCCATTGTTATTCATTAATCATACAAATGAGAACGAATATGATTTCAAATTAAATTGAAATAATGACGAAAAGTAACATAACTGAAATCATGGTTAAGAATGACCATAGATCATAAAAATACAAACTAAACCATTTTTATAATAAAAGAGTTATAGGTAAATGCGCTGATTTCCGTTATATTAGAGGAAAAAGGAACAAAGAAAAAAGGGGAAATATAAAAAAATACTACTAAGAAGGATCATAAAAATACCAAAGATTTAGAAATACAAATTAAAACCATTCTGATAATGAAAAGGATTATAGGTAAATGCGCTGATAAATTGAGACAATAAAGGGAAAGAAAATAAAAACAGCTTCTAAATATGGTCATAAAAATGCCAATGATCATAAAAATACTAATGAAAACCATTCTAATAATGTAAACAATTATACCTAAATGCGTTGATTATCGTTATGTTTGAGGAAAAAGGAAAACGGGAAAGAGAAAAAATAGTACTAAGAACGATCATAAAAATACCAAAGATCATATAAACAGAAATTAGAACCATTCTCATAATGAAAAGTTTTATAGCTCTATACGATGATAATTGTTAAATTAGAGTAAAAATGAATTGAGAGAAAAAGGGTAAAAGTAAAAAGAAAAAAAAAATACTAAATACGATCATAAAAAAAACAAAGATCATAAAAAGTACATATCCAAAACATTCTCCATACGAAATACTTATCACAGCAAAATGGAATTAGGAGAAAAAAAGGAAAATAAAAACAATACAACTACTAAGAACGATATCAAAAATACCAAAGATCATAAAAATACAAATTAAAATAATTCTGATAATGAATAGGATTATAGCTAAATGCGCTAATTATCGTCATATTAGAGGAAAAAGAAATTGAGGGGAACAAAAGGAAAAAAACGATATAACTACTAAGTATGATCACAAAGATACCAAAGATCATAAAAAATACAAATTAAAACATTCTGATAATTAAAGGTTTTAGCTAAATGCGCTGGTTATCAAAATACGCCTAGTCAGATCATTAAAATACAAATTGGAACTATTCTGATAATAAAAGGATTATAGCTATATACGCTGATTATCTTTATTTTAGAACAAAAATGAATTGAGAGAAAAAGGGAAAAAACTACCAGTAAATACGATCATAACAATAACAAATATCAACAAAATACAAATGAAAAGGATTATAGCTAAATGCGCTGATTATCGTTATATTCGAGAGTGAAAAAGAAACGAATTGAGAAAAAGGGGTAAAAAAAGAAAAAAAAAGAAACAGCTACTAAGAATGATCATAGAAGTACCAATGATAAAAAAAAAATGATAAATAAATAAATAAATAAAATAAAATAATAATAAAAACCTTCTGATAATGTAAATCATAATAACTAAATACGATGATTATTGTTATACTATTGGGAAAAGGAACTGAGAGAAAAAAGGGGAATGAATAATATATGTAACTACTAAATACGATCATGAAAATACCAAAGATCATAAAAATACATATTAGAACCATTTTCATAAAGAAAAGGATTATAGCTAAATGCGCTGATTACAAATTAATACCATTTTGATGATAAATGGGATTATAGCTAAATGCGGTGATTATCGTTATATTAGAGCGAAATGGAACTGAGAGAAAAAAGGGGAAATAAAAAATACAACTGCTAAGAAGCATAGGAAAAAATACCAAAGATCATAGAATTAAAAATTAGAACCCTTCTAATAATGAAAAATATTATTGATAAATATGCTAATTATTGGCATATTAAAACAAAAAAGAATAGAGAGAATTGGGGGGGGGATACTAAATAACAAACTACCAAAAAATAAAAATATCAAAGATCATAAAAATACAAATTAAAACTATTCTGATAATGAAAAGGATTATAGCTAAATACGCTGATTATCGTTATATAAGAGCAAAAAGGGATTGAAAGAAAAAGGGGAAAATACAATTGCTAAATACGATAATAAAGATACATATTAAAACCATTCTGATAATATACTTATTTCGATATCATTATCATCATTGTCATTATCATCATTATTATTGTTATTATTATAAGTGTAGTTGTAATTACTATCATGATTATTTTCATTGCTATGAAAATTATTTTTTATCAAATTCCTTTATAAATTCTCCCCAAAATCGAAACAAAGCGTTTTTTCCAGCTATGTTACTTTGCATCATTATCCACTTTATTTTGAAATTATATACGTTGTTATTCACATGTTTAACGAATAACACTGGACTTCTTTTTTTTATCTCACTAATATCATTGTTACTATTGTTAATATTGTATTCGATATTATCATTATCGTCAGCTATATTGTTATTGTCATAATCACAATGATTATTATTATTATGAAAATTAATTCAAAAATTCTTCCGAAAGTCGAAATAAAGAGTTATCTTTTAGGATTGTCATTCTTCATCTTTATTTCACTTAATTTTGACATTATTATTTGTATAGTTAACGAATAATATTGGACTTTTTATCGTTGTTTTCATTATTAATACTATTATCATTATCAATATTATTAATGTTATCATTTTCATTATTATTATTATCATAATGAGTACAATTGTAATTAATATCCTAATTATTTTCATTATTATGAGAATCCTTAGCATTATTATCAAAATTCCATGTTATTTGTATGATTAATAAATAACAATTGACTTTTTTAATATACCCATTATCATTGTCATTATTGTTAATATTGTATTTCATATTATCAGTATCGCCAATTTTATTGCTATCATCATGATTACAATGATTATTATTATTATCTAAATTCTTTAAAGGGTAACTTCAGATTGAATGGGCCCGTCCAGTTATCTTGCCGAGTGGTACACCTGAAACATACTATGAACCAGTAATACCAGTCTGACTAGTAATGTTGACATAATCCTCGTCGGCAATGTGCCTACCCCACTAAACCCTACCAACCGCTTCAGGCCTACAGCGCTTGAGGTGTATGACGTCACGCGAGGTGTTTACACTATCACGAGGCCGCACTTTCGAAGTACTGTACAGCTCGCCTCCATTGTGCTGTGAAGTACCATTACGACTAACCACATTGTAATCCCATTCATGCGTCATTGTGTATAATAATAATAATGATGATAGTGTACACGTGCGTATTGTATGGCTGTAGTAAGTCGTAGGTGCGTGGTATCAGAACGTTACACTCACCGATATATCCTGGAAAAAGAAAAGTAAAAAGTAAAAAGAAGAATAAAATGTAAAGTGAAAAATGTCACTGCTGCAGCGCTGGAAATTCATGGCGAGAGAGTGGAGGATATTTCGCAGAAGGCAAAAAGGATATTGCATGGGAATGG
>NW_028234418.1:18825862-18830862 GCF_977035675.1 Penaeus japonicus
AAAAATGATATAGAATAATTTCACAAAATACTGCATTGCACTCATTAGATGCACTGTGAAAAATAAGAATAGTATTGCATCATTTCATAACGTAAGGCATGTACCGTAAAGTATATATGTACGGTAATATCGAAATATTGTGTACCAATTTTGCGCTGCAAATTATTTTCCTATAAAAAAACTGCTATTTACTATATATTTTTTTGAGATTAGAGGGACTGTGAATGCGCGTGTGTGTTTGTGTGCGCATGTGTGTATGTGTGTGAAAGAGAAAGAGAGGGAGGAAGGATAACTTGTATCAAAGAAGAGACGCAGAAAATCCATGGCAACGGAGCCCCACGATGATGGCTCCGACTTTATCCGGTGAGCAACAACAGTGACCAAGACTCACTGTACGCCCGAATAGAGGGAGATGATGGTGAGGAGTGCGGTGATGAGCAGAACGGTCCGGGCGGGGATGGCGTCGGCCGGCCAGAAGAACGACGCCCACGACACCACCACGAACAGCGACGACGGCACATAGACCCCCAGCAGGTAGTTCCTGTAGCGCCGCGTGAAGGTCATGGAGGAGCGCAGGCAGGGATAGTCGCCTGGGGAGGTAAACCGGCAGTGAAAATGGACAGGCCTATTTTCTTGTGTCCTGATGACAATGAAGATGAGGATTATAATGATATTAAAATCTGGGTTAGCAATTTTTTTTTCAAAAATATTGTCAAATATGTCAATGAAGGCCATTTGAAGAGTTCGAGATCAAAAGTTGTTTTCAGTACAGCCGTAGCTAGGGTTTGAAAAATGGTAAGGCGAGGAGAAGATCGACTTTGGATTTTGGCTCTGTGTTTGGAAAAAAATGCTATATTTTAACGCAGGCAGCATTAATCACTCACTCGCCCTTCGAAATACACTAGAAAAGAAATCATGCAGTTTTATTGTTTTAAAGGTGCGAAAACCTTGATCCTGAGCGTATCCGCAGTACCATTAACGTAGCCCGGTGTGGAGCAAGATGTGCTGTTCTCTTGGAAGAAAGAGAACTCATAATTGCCGAGCTGGTCCGGGATGCCGGAGGAGGCTGTGATGCCGTCGCCGTCCCAGTCGAAGGCCATGTCCTGGTTGCCGTAGAAGTCTGTGGCGACGACGAGGGTCAGAGGCATGAGTGCGCGTCGGCTTGTCGCTTCACAGCAGGCAATTGACATAAACATAAACTCCTCTGCTGACTAACCAATAAAACCATGAGAACCCTACACACACACTAAAAATGCGACCTAATGAGTCATACTTGACTCATTTAGTTATCTATTTAGTTATCTATTTATAGATATAGAGATACATACAGAGGTAACATACATACATACAAACACATATATGTATGTGTGTGTGTGTGTGTGTGTGTGTGTGTGTGTGTATGTGTGTGTGTGTGTGTGTGTTGAAAACAAAATAACGAAGGGAAACTTAGGAGAGCAAACGGATATGTCGAAGGCCTTTTCACTATATTGCTTCCACATGGTATAATACACAAGAATACAGAGGAGTTTATACAAAGGCGTCTTTTACAAGATCTAAAGCCCCCAACGCGTTCAGCCTTTTCGAATAGCTAGAATGGGCGTTCTGTGTTCCGGGTAACGCGAGGTGGTTTACGTCATCGTTTATGCCACGCCCATTGCAAACCTTCATCCAAACCTGCTATTATTGCCACTATTCTTGTTTTTACTGTGATTCGTCTTGTGACTATTGTAGATATATCTTTCAACAATTATTTATCAAATATTCGTAAACTCCTGTTTGTAAATAAGCATAGAAAAATGTGTAAACTCTCCCATTCAAACTCATGGTATCTCAGTCCGTTTCTATGATAATGTTAATGTTCAATAAAAATAAATTATGATTTACAGCTGGTCATGTAACATGCGTTTGATACTATAAATACTAAATACAATATGATAAATAAACTAATTAAGGTGTGCAAAAAGCAAGTTATATTTCGTTATTGTAATTGGACACAGCGTGTTAGAGTGATGTCAGCTCAAGAGCTGAAAAATATACATATTTATTAGTTAGCATTTTTGTATAGTGTAATGGATATGACTTATTTGATCATATAAAAACTGGTATTAACACGATGGTGTCAAATATCTCTCACGAGACATGAGAGAGAGAGATTATAAAGAGGGATGTAGAGATACCATGAAATGTGTAATGATACAGAATGATGCAGGGGTAAAATGAAAGATACATGGGCACAGCGGAAGATGTAAAGATGCAGAAATACAATAAACTATGCACAGAAAATTATGTAAAGACACAATGAATGATGCAGACACAGAATAAAATAATAAATATAGCGAGATGCAGAGGTACAATGGAAAATGTAAATATACAGGGATACAGTGAAGTTTGAAGAGGTACGGAGAGTTGCAAATATACAGTGGATGATGCAGAGATATACATAGAATGAAATATGTAAAGACACAAAAAATATGCATAGATGCACATAGATGCAGAGATGCAATGGACTTGTAGATGCATAGACGAATTACAGAGACAAAGAGGGATATACAGATACAGAGAGAGATACATAAGTAAAATGTGAGATATCTATATTAATAGAATTGTAGGGAGAGAGTTGTAGGAATACATTGAGACGTGTTGAGACAGTGAAATGAGAGAGAAAGAAATTTGGAAAAGAAGGAAAGGGAGGGTTAGAAAGAGAATTCTTTTTCCTTGATCAGGACTTTTTTTAATTAATCATTTACTATTTGTAAGAAAAGCATACTGAAACAAACTGTAAATTGCGAAAAATAAAAGATCTATTATTTTTCAATAGATATAGCAAACGTCAGTGTGAAACATGGTCATCAAATGTTAAGCCATGCCTCTTGACAAATTTCCCCAAGGTACAGTCTTACACGAGCATGTGGATTTTCTGTTGTTGTTTCGATAGCGTGATGTGTGGAATGAGATTAAAAACATTTTTTTTCTCATAATTCGCCCTGCGCCTGGCAGTGCATTCACCAGCCAATCAGCGTGTATAGATGATACAAATATCAGGTCACATCAGTGATTAGTTGCGGTGCGGTATCTTTGTCGCTTTTATTATCTTCCTTTGTAGTGGTCCCAATCCCAATTTCTTTATATATATATATAAATATATATATATATATATATATATATATATATATATATATATATATATATATATTTCTTTATATATTTTATGATATAAATATATATATATATAATATATATATTGTGTGTGTGTGTGTGTTGTGTGTGTGTGTGTGTGTGTGTGTGTGTGTGTGTATATATATATTCTATATATATATATATATATATATATATATATATATATATATATTATATATATATATATATATATATATATATATATATATATCTATATGTATATATATATATATATATACATCTATGTGTATATATATAATATATATATATATATATATATATATATATATATATATATATATTATGTATATATATACATATATATATATATATATATATATATATATATATATACATATATGTGTGTGTGTGTTTTTCTTGAGTGTTAGCTTATCTCATACATTTATATACTTACAGCTGGCGAGTTCAAGCTGGCAAGTCTGCTCGTCGAAGGGAAAATCGTGGAAAAACATCGGGCATCCCAAAGTGATAATAAACCTGAAGAAATAACATCAAAATTAAAACAATTTTTCAGCTTCTGGCGTCCGGAATATAGCAAGTGTAACCGAAAGAAAAAAAGAAGAAAAACAGATCAATCCCTTTAAGCAAACTGACGGAACAGGAATGACAGGAAGGGATATAATTGTAAATCACTCTGACCAAATTGTATGTAAGCAAAACTATTCGGGAGTTGGGTTGTCAATGAATACCCAAGTAGCATAAACATTCTTAGAGTAGTCAATAATACTTGAATAACATACCCTAATATTAAGTGAATATCAATCGTAAACAGAAGTTATTGTGAGAAAAGTAAACAACGTTATTTTCATGTACTATATTTTGTACCCTTCAGAAGGAAACGAAAAGCAAATGCCATACTGGACGATATCATGGCGTAGAAATTAATTCTTATTAAGGTATTGCGTGATTGTTGCTAATAACAGAACGCACCATTCGTGATACTAATATCAGAATAGTGAATGTCCGCCAGTGAGAACCGTCCTTTACTTTCTTAAAGATAAGGAGCCTGGCAAGATTCACTCGCCCACGCGAGCATGCCACCCACTACGGCTATCAATATGAAATGAGGCTACATCGGATCAAGAATGGACTCTAAGCACAGGATTTATCATTGAAGGGCCGTGGTTGGCGTGGCGTGGCGTGGCGCGGCACTTACATTTGCGAACAGAAGAGTTTGCCATCTTTGTACAGTCGAACCCCGCCGAACGGGTCTATGAAGGCGGCCGTGTGCATTTCGCTGTGGGAGGGAAATGTTCGCGGCCTTTATTTGCGGTAGATGTGAGCCAACGACTCTCGGAGACATTGCCACGACTCACTCGTCTTCAGTGACTATGATTATCGGTCTTGCTTTAAGATTTGAGTTGTAGTCATGGTTATTGCCATTGTTTTAGGATGTTTGCTGGTCAAGTTATCGGAATTATCAAATTATCAAGTTATCAAATCTTGTTCCCGTTATTTTTTATTTACTCTCATAGTAGTGGTGTTACAAATCTCCATAATTAAATCATTAATATCATCATCATTATCAATTAGGGAACCTATAATTCGGCGAAATCAACTGGTTTGATATGTTTAGAGTGAGTGAACCAACAGCTTAAAGGCAAGCGCGGTACATAGGGACTGACAGCTGTGGCAGTTAGAAACAACTATCAGTTGCCTTACCAACAACTGGAATTTCCTTGAACTCACTGTACTTTCTCAATGTAGGGATCTGGCAGCCACAGATCGACGTCCTCAAGGAATCCGTAGGAGAGCGGGATAACATCCGTGTTGTTGAACAGGTGCTCGGGCACGACGAGGCG
>NW_028234418.1:18838362-18840862 GCF_977035675.1 Penaeus japonicus
TATTTTGTTCAATCCTTAACATTATAATTAGCAGCACCACATTCATCAATACTACTTTTACCTTTGCTTTTACCTTTACTGTGTGCGTCTAATATCATAGCTAAACATACCTTTAGCAAGATCAAATAGTTTTTGAATATGACTTTTTTCTTATTCTGAAAAAAATATATGTGAAACATTAATGATATACATTTCGCAATAGTTAAATGATAGTTTACGTAAAAAACACAGTCTTACTGATGATATTATCCTCATAACCATTAACCTTCCACCTGCAGCAGCTTCTTTGTGAGCTGCACTTACGTGTGCTATAACTGTAATAGGCCTGCATTTTTGCCAACCGCCGAGCAAATATTGGGATATACTTATCCAAACCACGAACGTTTTTGCTTTATTCTGGTTGATTCCCGTGACTACACTAATAAATCATGCATGGATTCTTGTTACAATGACGCAAGTGTCCGTACTGTTCAAAACCAATCACTGATAGAATCCTATTCGAATGACAAAAAAGTAGACTTAATAGGAACACGCACTCCGTGTGCGCTTTTTTTTTTTTTTTTTTTTTTTTTTAGGGGGGGGTCTTCAATTTGTAAATAGAAATAGCGTCAATGGCTAAATATCTGTGCGAAGAAGGAAATGTAATTAAATCTAGTATGGCTGATGTGCTACATACGGATATGAAAGGATATATTTCGGACTATGCACCCCTTTTTTGTCCGCAGTAAATTTATGTTCCCTTATAGTGTGACTGGTAGGTATGTCACGCGGTTTCTCAGCAACAACAGACTATCGCGTGAACCAGGTATTTACACGTACCACAATGTTAGTGGAATAACTCGCGTTTCGATATCAAATCGAAGGAAAGAAAATCCAATGGCAATGCGTGCAGGCAGGTAGACTTCTTCACCGAGCAAAGTGGAAATCAGCTTGCCGTACTTGCCGTGTAATTGTTGTTTTGGAGGTGGCACAAAATCAAGCGATATTGAAAAACCTGCTATGGCGAAAATTCAGCGGCCATGCAAGGAAAGGTGAAAGCTAGTATCGGAAACTTTTTTTTTTATTCTAAACGGTGAAAATGAAGGTAATGGTCGTGTTATTCAATTAACTCTTATGAACGATACGGGAGCAGGTATTTTTAAGCTTTGCTGAAAATGATGCGTCGCAGATAATTAGCATCGTCGCTAAAAGGACGCAGTCTTACGATCACTCATATCTGCTCCAATTCAATTCGCACAAAAATGTGCTGTCTTTTTGGAGTCAGAAGCTCAAAATCTATAGTGTGAGACCTGAGTATGACTAAACTCAGCATGCACTTCTTCTGAGGCAGACCATGGGGACCCGCTTGTCTCTAGAAGCGTTTGCTTACTTTGTTTTCGGTTTGACATTTGCTTCCAACTGCAAACAGAAACATGATTTTATATAGGAGCAAACACAATATCACAGTGACTGTCAGTATTGTTATTACTGCTGATACTATTTGTGCTACTATTTGCAGAAAAATATAACAAAATTACCATATCATCTTTGAGGGTAAGAGAGGATCTAGGATTACGTTGTTATGAATATAAGTTATGTACCGAATTACTTAGTACGGTATCCTTAAGGTCTTGATTTAGACATTTCTAGAGTTTATATCTGCACATAGCATTGTTTATCTGAGATTTAAAATATTGGATTCTCTCTCTCTCTCTCTCTCTCTCTCTCTCTCTCTCTCTCTCTCTCTCTCTCTCTCTCTCGCTCTCTCTCTCGCTCTCGCTCTCGCTCTCGCTCTCGCTCTCGCTCTCGCTCTCGCTCTCTCTCTCTCTCTCTTCTCCCTCCTCCTCCACCTCTCTCCTCTTCCCCTCCTCCCTCTCTCCCTCCCCTTCATATTCTCCTCCACCCCCCCTCCCCCACGTGTCCCGCTACCTTGTAAGTACAGACCTGATGTACAGTAGCGTGACAGCACACACTGAGCGTTGAGTTGACGTCCACCGCCATTCTAACCTGTAAATATGGAGATATATGAATTTGGGATTGACAATTGCGTCCATTCGGTTGATACTTCCGTATGAATCTTTTCGCTCACTTTTTTGATGTAGCATATCAAAATTGGTACTGAAAACGGCTGTTTTGAATTTATAAAAGAGTTTCATTTGAACCAATGCATAGTCATGCTAGCTCCTGCAGTAAGTGGAATGGTTTTTACTGTCAGTATTTTAATAAACAATAATTCTCCTCAGCTTTAGAATTCTACCATGCATGCCCACATAAAACACTCATCGTTTAAAAGCCACACGTGGAGGAACGAGAGATATAGATCATCCTGAAAAAATCTAATAAATTATTTATATTGAAGATAAAAAGAAAATACTTCTCTTGTAATGTTATTTTTCATTTCAAAAACCTTTGAATAGTGATATTGTTGGTCACTCCATCAAATTGAATATTCTTTGATCGCCCCGCCATGATAGGTGTCATCTATGGACCATGTTATTCTTAGAGGAGTTCCTCATAAAAA
>NW_028234418.1:18875862-18878362 GCF_977035675.1 Penaeus japonicus
GTAAAAAAACTCATGTATGAAACTGTATAAATAAATAAAAACAAACTCAAAACAATAAATCTATATGCATATTAAATAAATATAAAAAAATTCACTATATGTGTAACATATATAAAACAAAATACTATATAAAAATTATCTCCAAATATCTCCTATCTCTAATCTAAAATAAATATAATGTGGTGAGTGTGTGTGTGTGTGTGTGTATGTGTGTGTGTGTGTGTGAGTGTGTGTGTGTGTGTCATGGTGTGTGTGTAGCATGTATATACAGTATAAAAAACAAGGTGTGTATATATGTACATGTCCAAAAAAACTAAATACAGCAATAATTACATAAAACAAAATATATATATATATATTATATATATAAATATATATATATATCGATAAATACATGCTATAAATATATAAAAAAATATATATATAAATAACTATATATAAATATATATATATATATCTATAAAAATATATACAAATAACACACCCACCCCCACAACCTACACACACCCACACACCATCTATATTTCTCTAAAAATCATTCAATTATATCTATAATATATATATCTAACAATATATCTATATGTAAACTATCTATCATAAATATATACAAAAATATAATAAACTCGAAAAAAATGACTAAATCATAATAACTATCAATAAATTATAATCTACAAATATATAAATCTACATACACCCACACACACACCACACCCCCACACACTCACCACACACCCCCAGACACCACCACACACACACACATAAATATATATATAAATATATATATAATATAGTGGGGTGGGGGGGGTTATATCTATATATATATATAAAAACTATATATATGCATACATATATATTAAAATATATAAAAAAATAAATCTCACTAAAATATAATATTAATATGTATATGTGTACCATATATAGTATATATATATATATATCTAAAAATCTAAATATATAATAATCTATATACTAAATATAAATATATGTATCTCAAACCAAAAAGATCTATATAAATAAATATAAAAATATATAAATCTCAATCACACACTAACAATATAATTGAGAGAGATAAGGTAGAATGCCGTATCGCATTATTATAATAATAATACAAAAGTTTACTCCCACCCGCGCGGATCGATTCCCCGGTCGGGAGGTATACCATATGGTATAAATAAATCGTGTGAAGTTTGTGTAGTGAGTGTGAGATGTGTGTGCGCGCGTTGTGTGTGTGTGTGTGTGAGTGTGATCCTGTGTGTGTAGTGATGTGATACGTGTGTGTAGAGTGGAGAGAGAGTGTGTAGTAGTAGTGTGTAAGTATTAGAATTAAAAAGCAGAACCGCCTTTAAATGATTTACTGTATTCTACCCTCTTTCCCTATATCTGTATAAATATATATATAAAAAAATAACCAAATAAATAACTAATATATATATATATATTATATATAATATATATATCAATATACATAAATATAAAATAAAAATATATATATCTATAAAACTAAAATATATCAAAATTATAAAAATCCATATATCCGGTATATATCTATCTAAATAAAAATATATATATATAAGTATATATATCTAAATCTCTATAACTCTATAAAAAAATATAACAATAAATATAATATATATATATAGTATCTATATTGTACATTATAAATATATAAATATATAATCTATATCTATATATATATATAGATATGTGATGTGATGTGTAGAGTGTGTGTGTGTGTGTGTGTGTTTGTGTGTGTGTGTGTGAGTTTGTACCTTTATATCTAAAAATATATATATATATATAATATACTATATATCTAAAACAATAAATATATAAAATATATTTAAAGTAAAAATATATATAAATAATAAAAAACACACATAAAAATAAAATAAATAATACAAGTTGAGTGTGCGTGTGTGTGTGGTGTTAGTGTAAGTATCTACTGGATCTAAAAACAAGTAGATATATAGTAAAGTACCAAATATAATACATAACACTATATCACTATAAAATATCCACTATACATAACACCAAAACCAAAACATAACAATACATACTAAAAAATCTATTTATCTATATAAAAAAATCTGTCAAAATCACTATAAAAATAAATATCAAAATATATAATAAATATATAAATAGTGTGTTGTGTGTGAGTGAGATCGTGTGTGAGATAAGAGTGAGAGTGTGTGTCCATTCTAGTGAGGTGTGATGTGTGGGGTTGTAGGTGTGAGAGGATGCGTGTGTAGTGTGTGTGTGTGTGAGTGAGTGTGTGTGTGTTGTGTGTTGTGTTAGTAGTAGAATGCGAGTGGGGGGGAGGGGGGTCGGGATGGGGGTATTATGGGTGGATTGTGAAGTATTTTATGGGCGCGTGCTTGGGGGGGGGGGGGGGCCATGTATAATATATATATATATAATAATATATATATATAATCAAATATCACAATATAAATAAACCACAATCAAATCACCAAACACACTCATCATACTTATCACAGAC
>NW_028234418.1:18883362-18893362 GCF_977035675.1 Penaeus japonicus
TTCCTCCCAGGACGTAACACTCAGCACAGCTTTGCAGAGTACTTGACAAATTCTCAGCAAGGCATGCAAACTGTATTTCTCGATCTTAAATCTGCCTTTGATATTGCAAACAGAGATCTTATCCTTGAGCAACTGGCTAGCTTTGGTATTCAAGGTAAACTTTTAACGTGGATTCAAATGTATTTATCAAACCGATCAGCTCATGTTCTCTTCACGGGAATCAAAAGTACATACTCTAAAATGTTTGAGCTTGGCACACCTCAGGGGGGAGTACTTAGCCCCATGCTATTTAATATTTTAATGCACAGACTATTAAGCAATATACCGCTTGAGGGCAGGGATTCCATGATTTGTTATGCTGAAAACATTTGCATTAAATCCTTATTAATCATTAAGAACTTAAAGAAAAGACTGTGGGAGCGGCTGGAGCCACTCAAGACTCTTGTTGGCAGAGAACATGGTATCAATGTTAACATTGCAAGAATCTTTTACCTGTCATACATACGGTCCTTCGTAGATTACCATGCCTTACACCTTACATCATTTAGGGACTCAGAGTTAACCTGTCTAGAAATTGTACAGAATGCAGCCATGAGGATCATTCTCGGTGTCCCCAAAACGAGGATTGTAAACATGAGAACAGAACTCAACTTGCTATCTATTTACGAAAGAATACCATACATTAATACTATATTTGGTGTCAAAGCAATTAAAGAACCCCTCTATAACACAGAGTTCCAGAGGCAACTTAAATATAAAATAGTGAATCCATCTTTACATAGCAATACCGAGTCACACTCAAATTCATGGTTGCAAGTGACATACAAATCCATACACCAATTAAATATGTCCTTGAGTAGGTTCCCATATGGACGTTCTATTCCACCATGGAAAATGTCAACATTGAACGTATTTTATGCTGATGTCCCTAAAAAAGACAGTTTCACCAGCTATACTTAAGCAACATGCCCTTGCAACCATTAATGAGCATCTTGAAACTCTGAATAATGACTATGAGTGCTATACTGATGGACCCTTACAGTCTGAAAGCAGAGTAGGATGTGCTTATGTTACATATAAAAACGATATTTTGCAGCACCAAGATTGTAGGAGGGTTCATGACTGGTCGAGCGTAGTACTACGCAAACTGAGTTGACAGGAATACTCATAGCCACAGACTTTCTGTTAACTCAAGGCTCAGGAGTAATTTTCTGCGACTTGCAAAATGCTCTCCAGGCTCTGAACACTCTTGATAAAGGTGCTAGAAATATCGTAAAGGATTTAAGAATAAATGTATATCACGCCAAGGAACGGGGCCACGTTATATATTTTGTGTGGTTACCATCGCATGCTGGAATCGCTAAGCATGATCATGCTGATCGCCTAGCAAGGGCAGCATGTGATAAGCAAATTGTGGACATAGACTTTGGCATCCTCTTGCTAGGATATCACAGGTAATAAGAGCCTCCAATTGGCAGGACTTGATGGAGCTAACAAACTCGCAAAGACCTGAAAGCTGCAGCATAAAAAAATTGACCAGTTTTCGGAGGAGAGATTCATTTATGGTTCATACAAGACAAGGACAAGACAATGTAATATTGTGACTGCAAGAATTAGACTTGGATACAGAATGTATTGGCAGGTCAGTTCAGAATGCAATGTAGAAGAAACTAAATGCAGACTTTGCAACGAAGAGTATAAACGAACCCTTGAACATTACATTTCAAAGTGCCATATGATACAGCCTTCCAGGCCACCTAGCATGAGGTATGCAGAGTTATGTAATTATTTCATATCAACAACTGTACCAGAAGATGTACTTATGCTATATCCGAAATTCGGTATGTGATATCCTATTACAACTTTTATCAAATGTCTATTCTCAGTTGATATACTAGAGAATATAATCATGTTATTACCTTATTTTGTAATACAATGTTAGAAACAATGTCATGACTCAACATCAATATATCAAAGCTTGCCCATGCCTGTGCAGTTAGCCAGGTTGGTAAATAAAGAACTAAACTACTTATTTTTACCATGATAAATCGTGCCCTCATATGCCCGTGCTCCGTTACTATTCCTTGTACACGGATCTCTAGTGTCACATCCGAGGAACTCGTGCAAGGTGTAAAGTGCGCACGAATGTCTGACGCTCTTATCCCTCGCAAGTGTTTGTGTCATGAATACAGTGCTATGAAGAGAACAAAACCATGTGCGTTATAGTATTTGGTGAGTGTCCAGTACATCTATTGAGCCCGTTAGAGCCGAGTGCCCTGTTGCGCCATGAGCCATAATTCACCTGACACACAGTGAGCCAGGCGCTACAGTCACCCCCGCCATGGGCAGCCACAATGTAGATATTGAAAGGGGAAAAGCCTTGAAAAGCCATCTCTCCCACCCCCTCCAATTGCTGAGTGCAGCCTCACAGCTGAAAATACAGTTGATATATTAATTGTCATACAGGAAGCAAGTGATGCAGCAAATGACGATAATGCTGGCGATGGCCACATGAATAGCCCTAATGAAGAGAATGATGACGGTTTTAACATTAGTAAGACGGACACCTAAAACGAAGAGGAAGCAAGACCACACTTGCACCGTGCCTGAAGGCACAACAGCCAAAATTAAATGTCTGGAAACCCCGACCGACATCGTGCTAGGAGACATTCTGTCACATCCCTATATTTATGTATCTCGTCATCAGCAGAGCTAAGTTGATATGCTCAGTGTAGGGCAAATTGAAGGTATTACCTTCACATTATGTGATGAGCCCAAGAGAAAAGAAAAGTATGACGAATACCTCATCACACACTACGACAAGGAGCTCGCCCTTGAAAATTCACATACACTCGACGGAGTTTACAAGGTCATAGGGATGTATAAAGATGGCCAGCCCCTCAACTGTATTCTAATAGAATGGAAAGGAAAGCAACCATCTCACAATACATACTTTTTCGGAAAATACATGTCCTCCAGCCACGTACGTCATTTGCTACGACTGCATGGGAAGTGGTCATGTAGCTAAATACTGCAAAGATAAGGTACGCCGTTCGGTGTGCGATCATCAGCACAATGCTAGGAAATATGCTAATAATGTTGTAGAGGAAGAGGGTGCCACAGCTGCCTCTGCTTTTATCCCATCGTGATGCAGATGTGGATGGCAGGTGTGACTAACTGGCAGTGTGGGTGCATCTGGCCCCTCACCCTGGGACATCGGTGGAGTCAGCGAGGAATCAGCCCGCGACCAGTATGCCGATCTGCATGCCATGGTTGCAAAACTGATGGAAAAGGTCAAAATGATGACGATACCCGTGTTGATAATGGGGGAAAATAACGTCAGACTTTATGTGGTGACACGGACTCAGACCAGGTACCTGATGAGGCTATCGGTCCCCCAAGCGCAGTCAACATACCATCTGGAGGGACTGAGCTACGATGCGGTATAAAACTAAGGTATAACCTTGTAGATGGTTAATTGCTCTATTAAAATTATTTGTGTGTGTGTCTGTAAAGCAACATACGTTTCCATTAAAGGATATAACAGTATAGAATGTCAAATTAAAAACATTTCATATACGGATAAACGTATAATCAAATTTATGTCATGCAATATTCGTAGCATTAAGCCTAGGCTTAATAACTTAGTGTTTTATATTCGTAAAATATAATATTGATGTTACTGCGTGCAAGAATCTTTGACAGCTGCTACTAGTATGAAAATAGCCCTAAACTTAAAGGATATTGCTCATATGCAAATACAGCCATGACGGATTTGTTGATTTATGTAAAGCTAACACTGCCAGATGAAAAGAGTCCGAGAACGCCGACGTGCAGTTTCATCATTTGAGAATCCAGATTGCCTCCGAGTTCATCTCAATACATAATGTATATGCCAGATGCTCGAAATTTCCGACTAGTTCTATACACAATTTTCATAAACAAGGCACATTATACCTGGGGGATTTTGATGCGACACACAATTTGGGGATCAGCAAAGTAACAGTAATGGGAAAGAATTTAAACATTTCGTCAACAGTAGATCAATGACTGCACGTGGCACAGATAAAGAGACTCAGTTGGGAGGCGGGCGTTAATTTATGTAACTGACAAAGATCTTGCACATGGTAATGCTTATATTTCACTGGTGCGAGAGTTAGTCAGTGACCACTTTGTAATCCTAACAGAGTATACCATAGGCAGCAGTATAGCTCATAAAGCACCCAGACCTAAATTTACAATCCCAATGGAGCCTCACTTCAAGGCACGTGTTTACGATTGGTATAGAACCTATGTCATAACAACAGTCGAAAGTTTCTCTCATGATCTGATAAAAGCTGTCACTTACTGTTACAATACTTGGATCTGCTTTAAAAGACTCTCAGAGAAAAAGTCCCCAAGCCCTTCCCATACCAAAGTGGATAAATGACCCCATTCTAAGCAAGGAACACAAACGAGTTCAGGAGTTTGCTGATTGTTATACGGATGACATGACGTCAGATGTTGTCTTGCCGTTCTCAAAGCTAACAAAGAACTCGCAGAATTAAAGACTCAAATTCACAGTAAACACCGGGAACAATTCCTGAAGACTATTAATCACCAAACTTCAGTAACTGAATATGGAGAAAAATCAACAGGTTGTCAGGTAAAGCCCTCGCCACTTCGCAGTTCCACATCCCATTAGAACAGGCTATCATGACCCAGAACTTCCCGGATGAATTCACTTCCGCAAAGGATAAAAGATAAACTAAACAACTCGAAAATTAATTGACATTTTAGCATTGACATAACCTATTCTGCCACAGATCCCTCCGACTTTGCGAAAATAACTGAGTGAGAATCAAATAACGCACTTCGCAAGGGTAAAACGACCGTCCCGGGCGAGGATGGCATTTCGTACAATATACTTCGACTTCTGCTCAGGCACCAGACAACCCTTTTTACATCTCTATTGTCTACGTTTATCCCAAAGAATACTCCCAAGCTCATGGCCTAAAAGTTTAATTATTCTTACCCAATACCGATCCATCAGGTACTTGGCAGAATCAGACTGTATGAACTCCTCTCGAGAGGTAGCACTCAGCAATGCTCTGCAGAATATTTGACGAACTCTCATTAAGGCATATAAACTGTATTTCTCGATCTTGAATCTGCCTTTGATATTGCAAACAGAGAATAATCCTTGAGCCAATGGCTAACTTTCGTATCCAAAGTAAACTTTTAGCCTGTATTCAGTTGCATTTATCAAACCGATCAGCTCATGTTCTATTCAGGGGAATTAAAAGTGCATATTCTAAAATGTTTGAACTTTGCACTCCTTAGGGGTGCATATTTAGTCCCATACTGTTTGATATTCTGATGCTCAAATTATTAAGCAACATACCATATGTATATACATATATACATGTATATACATACCTATATATATATATATATATATATATATATATATATATATATATATATATATATATATATATATATGTGTGTGTGTGTGTGTGTGTGTGTGTGTGTGTGTGTGTGTGTGTGTGTGTGTGTTACCAAAATTTCTGAGCTAGATATCTGTTCAATATGAATCTAAAGAAAATATTCAATCCTTACACCTTGCATTATGTAAGAAATACAGAATGCAGCCATGAGGATCATTCTCGGTGCCCTTAAAACAACGAAGATTGTGAGCATGAGAACGGTTCTTAACACTGATGGATACCTACAGTCTGGAAGCAAAGCGGGGTGCGCTTAAGTTGCTTATAGAAACAATATTTTGCAGCACTAGGATTGTAGGAGGGTACATGACTGGGTCAGCACTATACAAATTGAGTTGGCAGGAAAACTCATGGTCAAGGAATTTCTGTTAACTTAAAGCCCACTAGTAATATTCTCCGACTTACAGAATGCTCTCCGGGCTCTGAACACTCGTAATAAAGGTGCTGGTAACATCGTAAGTGATATAATAATAAATGTACATAGCGCCTATGAATGTGACCAAGTTATATGCTTTGTGTGGATTACATCGCATGTTAGAATCCTTAAACATAATCACGCTGAGGAGCCTAGTGGGGGAAGCTCGTGATAAAAGTGTGGGTAAGGACTTTGGAGTACCTCTTACTAGGATCTTACGTGTAATAAAAACTCCAACATGGAGAGCTTGAAGGAGATGATAAACTATCAAAGACATGAGATGTATAGGATAAAACATAATTAAAAGTGTTTTTCAGAATGCAGTTTAGAAACAAAAGGCATACCTTGCCACCAAGAATATAAATGGACACTTGTACATTATATCTCAGAGTGCCATGTGATACAGCTTTTCAGACCACCTAGTATAAGGTATGTAGAGTTATGTAATAAATTCATATCACCCAATGTACTAGGAGATATACTTATGATATATCCGAAATTCTGTATGCAATATCTTACTATAACCATTTATCAAATATAATAACACCTAAGCTTTACGCCGGGATAGCAATTAATAGAGGATGTACTATGTAATTATCTTTCATTTGATATAGTAGAGGATATGATTATGTTATAACCTCAATTTGTAATGTAATGTTATCAAATAATGACATGGCCCTATATCTGTGTATCGAAGCTTGCCCATGCTTTTGCAGTTAGCCAGGGTGGCAAATAAGGGACAGAAAATTATTTTTGCCGAGTTTACAGTACTCTTAATTTCTACGTTTTATACACGGATACTTTCACTTTGGCATCTTTAAAATGGAAAGTCTCCAGCTTATAGGCCACAGTTTATAGTTCCCTTTGTCTTCTTTTCAGAATTTATAACTCAGTTTTTCACTGTCTCTGACTTTTATGTTTTACAGCTTATTTTAAACTTTGTAAATTGTTATTGTTCATTTTAGGGGAGCATGTGTGTGTGTGTGTCATTACTTTTGACACTCGTTTGTAATCTTTATGGATTGTAAATGTATGTGTTGATTGATTATTGCCTTACGTTACCCCCTGATTTTTTTAGTTTTCCTCATCCCAAAGTTAAAGGGTTGGGACGACTCTTCACTATGTGAGTGGTATCGAACATTAGCCATAAACCAAGAGAAAAATTTACTCGTGAGTGATAACCCCATGAGTCAGAACTATTACCAGAGTCTTTCTTTCGTCTGGCCCATGCGCGCTTACACATGTGTGTGTGTCTGTATATATATATGTGTGTGTGTGTGTGTGTGTGCGTGTGTGTGTGTGTACAATTACATATGTATATATATATGTATATATATATATATATATATATATATATATATATATATATATATATATATATATATATATATATATATATATATGTGTGTGTGTGTGTGTGAGAGAGAGAGAGAGAGAGAGAGAGAGAGAGAGAGAGAGAGGGAGAGAGAGGGAGAGAAAGAATGCAGTAACGCATTTAATATAGAAATACAAATTTTACCTCCCTGACTGAGACTCGATCCCGGGTCGTCAGAGTGACAATCCCGGCTTCTAACCAACAGACTACACGACCCACTAAAATAATTGTCTAACCAGATGCCTTATATCCATCATGGAAGTTACCTATATACTCTCTGCAGAGCAGTAATAGTGAGGTTTTACAGACAATTCCCGTGTATTTCTATATTAAAAGCGTTACTGCATTCTACCATCTTTCTCACATAGATATAATCTTCGTAACCTGATTTGTGACTTGAATTTCAAATTCATTATTGCCGAGTGCCCACAGGAATTGTCTGTAAAACCTAGAATTACTGCTCTGCTGAGAGTATATAAGTAACTCCCATGATGAATGCAAGGCATCTGGTTAGACAATTATTTTAGTGGGTCATGTAGTCTGTTAGTTAGAAGCCGAGATTGTCACTCTGACGACCCGGGATCGAGTCTATGTCAGGGAAGTAAACTTTGTATATATATATATATATATATATATATATATATATATATATATATATATATATATACATATATATATATATATATATATATATATATAGATATATATATATATATATGTGTGTGTGTGTGTGTGTGTGTGTGTGTACAGCATACATATATATATATATATATATATATACACACACAAATACACACATATATATATATATATATGTATATATAAACACACACACACACACACACACACACACACATATATATATATATATATATATATATATATATATATATATGTATGTATGTATGTATATATACTTACTTGGTGGTAGTTACAGCATGAGCCAAATTTGTCGCTCATGCCAGGGCCATCCTGGGGGACCGCCCGTTTTTTCTCAGTTGGAAGCAACTGAATTTGATGAGGAATTTGATTCAGCCCTCGTTCTTTCACTACCACACGTTAGTTGTTCATCTGGTACTGAATGTAGCCACTTATCTAGTTTTCTTTTAAACACTTCTGCAATGCACTGATTTAGGTTTCTTATATCCTTCGGTATGCTATTCTACAATTTAGGTCCGTTTATTAGGAAACTTAGTTTTTGCATTTTTCTTAACAGGCATGTTTGTGCATTTATCCCAGTGCGATAGCATGTCCTTCCCTGCCTGGGGAATGTCTTACCTTAATCCCCCCTCCTTCAACAGGTCTTGGGTTTGGTGTTAAGTTTTCAATAATTTTCCAAACATATATAATTAAATATTTCTCTCTCCGCCTTTGTAGTGAATACAGTCATATCTAACTTGCGTGTAAAGATTTTTTGGATTTGTCCTATCAACATTATACCTTTTGTAAGATTTGAGCTCCATACTTGGCACTGGTATTCTAATCTTGGGGTCACTAATGTTTTCCATAGTGGTAAAATGTGTGCTGGGTCTCTTGTGTTAAAAGTCCTCATTATCTATCCACTCATAACTTTTCCTTTGTTGACAATTTGCTCTATATGGTGACTGAAACTCATGTCATGACTCATAGAGAGTCCTAGATCTTTTATTACTTTTTTCTCCCCAATCTCCACTCCGACAAAATATGATTTTGCTCTTAAATTTCCAGTTGGACTATATCTTATGATTTCAAATTTATCTGTATTGAATTATATATTACCATATGCCTACTTACAAATGGTATGCAGATCCTCATTAAGTTTGTTTTCATTATCTAGTATATCTATGGGTGTACTTTTTCTTGTATCATCTGCAAATGATGTTTCTCTCGAGTGTTTTACACCATTATCAATGTCACCAATCATAATAAGGAATAACAAGGGCTCAAAAACGGACCCTTGTGGCACACCACTCATAATAGTTGTTTTTTTTTCGAGTAAAACCCATTAATTTGTACTTTTTGTTTACGATTTATTAGGAACTAAATCCATTTTCCGACTTTCCCCCTGACTCCAAGGTCTTTAATCTTATGTAGCAGAATGCCGTGATCTACTTTGTCAAAAGCTTTTGCAAAATCTAGGTATATTACATCAACTTCTTTGTTTTCAGTTAGGTCCCTTAGTATGTGTTCGAAGTGTGTCAGGATCTATGATAAACAAGATCTATCACTTCTGAATCTATGTTGCCCGGGATTTATCTGGTTTCCTTTGTCTAAATGCTGGTTTTTTTCCTAACTACCCTTTCCAATACTTTTATTATATGAGATGTAAATGTTACTGGTATATAATTTTTGGCCTGACCTTTGTTTCCACTTTTATATATTGGAATTATAATACCCTCTTTCAGTAAGCTGGGGATAATCCCCATGTCCAAAGATTTCCTCCACAAAGTTACCAGTGACTTTGCTATGGTTTCTTTGCATTTTTTTTTGTTGTTGTTATTTTTTAAAGATCGTTGGGATTTCCTCTGGTCAAGCTGCTGAGTTTGTTGATTTCATTTACTGCTTCAAGAATATCTTTTTCATTGAATATAAAGTCAGCGAGACATTAATCTTCGTCACTAATGATACTAAGATGTTGTTGTGGGTCTGATATTAATTTCTCTATTCTTGGGACACTATAGACTTCTTCATATTGCATTTTGATTAATTCAGCTATTTCCTTTGAATCAGTTACCAATGTACCAC
>NW_028234418.1:18898362-18918362 GCF_977035675.1 Penaeus japonicus
ATATTCTTGCTATAGGTATGTTTGCCTTTGACATAAACATAAAGGTCATGACAGTCAATGAATTGGAGATAGGAGGATGTAGTCCTAGGAATATTCCTCTGTGAATTAATTTAAAATGACACTCACTGTTATATATCTTACTATGTGCAAGTGAAGGCACTATCAGATTTTAAAAGGGTATGTTATCTGCAGTGACTCCACCTGCTCTTCATGCTTTAGCACAGGCCAACAAACCTCCTAGATGTATATTGCAGTACGAGAGAGCTTGTTAACCACCTTTTGATTTATCATCAACTATAGAACCAAGCCAAGATTTGCCCTGTCGTTAAATAGACGGTGGAGGTCTGCTGATCTGAATAGAAATTGTGGAGACTTATTATCGACAATTACTGACTTGTCTTATATCTCTATCAATTGGATTCGTAACACTGGATGCATTTATGATTAAGAAAAAACAAATTTAATCCCAATGATTTTTATTCAATATAAAATACATATTCTTGGGAATTAACTATTTTTTTGAGGCAAATGTTTAGAATACACCTACACATCTGCTATATCTGTTATACTTATTATCTCTCTTTCTTTTTCTCTTTCTCTCTCTTTCTCTTTCTCTCTCTTTCTCTCTCTTTCTCTCTCTCTTTCTCTCTCTCTTTCTCTCTCTCTTTCTCTCTCTCTCTCTCTCTCTCTCTCTCTCTCTCTCTCTCTCTCTCTCTCTCTCTCTCTCTCTCTCTCTCTCTCTCTCTCTCTCTCTCTCTCTCTCTCTCTCTCTCTCTCTCTCTCTCTCTCTCTCTCTCTCTCTCTCTCTCTCTCTCTCTCTCTCTCTCTCTCTCTCTCTCTCTCTCTCTTCTCTCTCTCTCTCTCTCTCTCTCTCTCTCTCTCTCTCTCCCTCTCTCTCTCTCTCTCTCTCTCTCTCTCTCTCTCTCTCTCTCTCTCTCTCTCTCTTTCTCTCTCAGACAGGCCTCTGTTGGTAATTTTCCCCAATTTCTTTTCCTTCTTATAACCTTCATTCTATTGTAATGCTGAGATCCACAGCAATGGTACAGTCCTAAGTGGAAAGAATATCACACAAATTGCATAATTTTTATTTTTTTCCAGCCAGGGGGAGGAGGGGCGAGGCGGCATGGCGGATAGCTATGTGGAGTTAGTGAGCCATGCTCTACACCTTCCTCGTGAATACTGCTGCCAGGGCTCTTTACCAGGCTATGTGGAATGCTACATTTATTCTCCATGGATAAGGTATTCATACATTCTGTATTTCCCTTGGTGTTAGATAAGGGTATGTTTAGGAAGAGGAAGCAGCTGAAGAGAGTTGTATTGTCTGTTAGTTTAACTGAAATTTCCTCTCAGTCATAAAATTTAGATTGCTACATTCAGGAATCAACTACAACTTGAATATCAAAAGTGTGGGACCTGACAGGTACCATAGTAGCTGATTTCCCAAACCAGTAGCTGAGAAATCTTGTCACTTCATTTCATTGCTGCTTGGAAGTCATGCCTGTCACCCATAGCAGAGAAGTTGATTGATTAATATACATTGTTTTTGTTGCCATCCATTTATTCACAATAAGTTTGTTCACAATTCAGACTTGTTCATCTGTATAATACTAAAAATTGGGCGCATATAGTTTTTATTGATTTTAAAGCTTTAGGATTATAGAGAGGATGCTAAAACAAATGTAAAACATGGATCCCATTTTCATCAAGGACAATGTCATGTTTAAATGTAGCCCATAAATATGCCTTATGAAGAGGGGAGGTAAAATGCATAAAGAACCATCCAGCATAAGAACTATCATTAAAGTTTCTGCCTCTAATGGATGTTTGAAAAAATAAAAATAAAATGGCCTTTTTAATGATTAGCTTTCTTGCATTGAGATTCATAAGCAATGAGCATAATTTTCTTCTAGTGTTCTGTGGAGTCTAGTATTCTGTATCTATCAAAAAAAAATATGATTCTCATTTTTACTTGCTTTTCTTGCACCTTGTAGCAGTTTTGTCATCAGGAACAGGAATTATTCTGAACTTCATTTGTTTATTTGTTTTACAGGAGTGTTGTTCGTGAAGGATCCTTCACTCCCCCACCAGAGCATGAAAATCTAAGTCCAGCAGAGGTGCAGTCTGCTCTCCAGTTAGGGGAAAGATTAGGGAACTTCTGGCAAAGGGTGTTGGTGCAGGTTAGTCTTGTGTTATAGAAGCCTGTGATTCATAAGTCATTTTACCTTTTTTCTCCTCAAGATAAGTGAATTTTGAGAAATATATGTTTATTTATTTTATTTTTTTATTTATTTTAATTAATATGTATAAATTATGAGATTTCATGTATAGCTATCTCTATATTGATGTGACAATTAGTTTATCCATAACATTTATATTACAGGTCATACACAAAAATAATAGTCAGGTGTATCCACTTGCAAGAAATGCTGGACCATCTCCAGGCTTGTTGGCAGATGTTTCTTACTCACAGTTGCTTCACTATGTTGCAACTTCCAATAACAAAAACTTATGGAAAGATGCCTTCAAAAAATATTCTGGTATGTTTTAAGCTTTCTTTAATTGTGAAATCATTGGACTTGGGTCCTTTGTTATTACTGGAGTGATTACATATAAATTTTATACATGATTTAGAATATATTGCTCCCATCATGACAAGTTCACGTATTAAGCTAATCCTAATATATTAAATCCCTTAAATAAGAGATGACAATGGCATCTTGCAGAGCATGGCGTTGCTGTGCAATGGAAGGGAGGTGCACAGGTGGGGACGGACTCCTTGCACAATGTCCTGAGGGAAGTTATCTGGAGATTGTTTGGCTGTAAAATCATATCTCTCAGGTTAGTAAATATGTTTGTGTGTCATATGCATGATTATTGTGTAGGTAGGAATGTCAGCCAGTTATCTTTCACTTTTTTCTTTAACTCTTCCACAAGAGGCATTTTTTATGGGGTTGGATAACTTTTACATTACTTTCTATTCCTGCTTCTGCCTGGAAGATTTCAAGCACATAACGTTTCATTCCAGTGTGTTTTCCCGCTGCATATGGCTGCGCTGAACCTCTCAAAGCATTTTTTTTACCCACCCTATTCTTATGGTTTACATGATTGCATCTACAATGTAAAGGAATGTAAAAATATTGCCATGTTCAGAGGAGGTATTTTAGCAAAAGCTTTTTAATTGTTATTTTATTGAACTTTGTCTACATTCTTCACTTCTATATGATAATACCAATGAAGAGTGGAAACATTCTTTTAATCCATTCACGCCGGGGCGATTCCGGCTTTGTATGGTCGTAATGCTGGGGTTTTCGAATGCATAAGCCTAACGCCTCGAGACTCTTGGGCGAACAAGCCGCAAGCCTGGGCTGCCCGCTCACTCCCCCCAAGCGCCAGCCTTGCCCAGATATCTCGTCACCAGCGTCTGACGCAAGAACCACAAAACATGTCAGCACGTCATCCAGCGCAAGTGGGTTAATGGGACATCAAAGAAGATTTTTTTTTTTTACAAGAATGTACATATACCTTGTGACATGACATCATGGGTAATCGACAAATTAAATAATAGTATTACATTAGTATTTATTATTATTATTATTATTTATAGACCAGTCACATTTGATTTTACAATAGTTTATTGACTTGGATCTTTTTATTCAACCGATCAGAATTAGAAATTACCATGACATCATTAATATTACGTAGTTTTCTTAGACTGTTTTTCATGTTATATCATATTTTATGACATTAAAACACCTAAACTAAAGTAACAGAAACTAAGAAATTAAGAACAATCTAGCATTCTATTGCTGACATTCCAATAAGAAAATACTTGACATTTCAGGATGTCCGGAACCGTCCTGAACTTGGGATATTTTCAGATCACGTGATCGGACGTCAACCAGTGTGTAGAATATTAATTAACGCATCATACCAAGTGCTAATTTATATCACTTTGCTAATACATCATATATAGACTCATATATCATGCCTTAAGTTTAGAAAATAATAGGAAACACAATAACTTAACCCTCTCTTGACGGGTGGTACACTACGGTACCGCGCATTCAAGGCCCATTCGCTGGGTGACGCCATACGGCGTCATTTATTTAACTGATTTAGGCCTATGCCTTCGAGAGCCCCAGCATTGTAACATGCAAGGCTGGAATGCCCCTGTCGTGACTGGGTTAAGATGCCCTGTCCAGCCTGAACATCCTGTTAAGGAAGAGTTAATAGACATTATCAACTTTATTTATTTTTTATTTTATTATATTGTTTTATAGCCCATATCAGATGGGTGTCATGATTTACACAATGAGGCCTAAAAAACAGGCATCAATGCACCCTTGACACAACATCAGAAACTGCTCACAGTTGAAACATGCTCACAATCATGAAGCATCATGACTCTAATGGCAGTAGTTTCAGAACTACAGCTTTCCAGAATTAGCCTAAACCCTGTTTTTGTGATGGATTTAAGGGAAAATATTCATTAGGCAAGTCTGCATTGCCCAAAAGGCAGAGAAAACATTTTCCCCGTCCCTCTAATTTTTTGCTGGTGTCGACAGTGTCAGAAATCACATTTGGGTTAAGCAAATGCTCTTGTGTCATTTTCACTTTATTTTCTCTTTTGTTATGTTTTACATAAAGATTTTTTTTGCTTCTTCCCGATAAATTTTGTCCTTAGAGTTCATTGAAACAAATGTAGATAATAAATGAAAACAAATACAAGTATACAAGAGATGTAATCAGTGTGTTTCAATTAAGTCTTCATCAGAATTACCTCAAAAATATAAATTTGATTAGAGATCATTAGTTACATATTAGCAATATAAAGTTGTTCATTCTCATTTATACCATCTTCTTGAAAGACCTTTAGACTTCCAACTTCATTCACATGCAGGGAAGATTGCATACTTCAATCTGGTGTGCAAGGCGGCCGGTTACCTGAACCACACTCCAATGTCCTGCCAGCCCTTTGTGCCCTGGAGGGAGAGGAACATGTCTTTGTTATCCTTAACAGTGTCTATCATAGTGTTCATCAGTGTGTCTCATTCAGGTAAGGGGTTTACATGTACATATGTGTGTGCAGGTATTTATATTTACTTTAGTCCATTTTATCTTTGAATTTGATCCTTTTAAAGTTTCCTTGGTTATTATGAGATTGTTCCTGTGGAACTCACCTGTAGTTTGAAAAGAGTTAATTTGTTAAACTTACATGATGTTCATTATAGTACACAGTTGAAAAGAATTAGGTTAGCCCACAAATTTATGTTCAGCAGATGTTTTAGGTATTATATTGAAATATATCTTTTGAGAAGAACATCTTTGATGTTTATGATGGAATCCTCACTATGTGTTTATAGAATATGGCCAAATTACCATGATTCAACTTCAATTTTGTTTCCATGTAAAGATTTTAGTAACCTGAGTGAGATTCTTCTCCAATATCATGTCTCTCAGTCAGGTAAATTGGAAAATTTAATATTGACTCAAATTTCAACAATGATGGTGATGATAATGATGATATGGGATAGAAAAGGGATTGCTCCAAGGATTTGGAGCTATTGTCATTCTCATAACTGACGGGTGTTTTGATGAGTGACAGTAAGACAGCTTATGGATGTTAGAAGTGTAAAATCAGTGATGGAATTCCTTTTTACAACCATAGTAGTTTTTCTTCTTCTTCATGAGTAGTTGAAGAGTAAAAGCAACTTCTTTTTTTGGCAAGGGACTCATGACAACATAGGACTGTAATTTTCACTGTAATCTTTAGCTTCATTTCAAGATTTGTCTTAACCTCAGCCACTACAGATTCTTGGCCCTGACATGATTTTGCTGGGGGTAGTGAAAGTGAGCTACTTAATGAGCCTCAGAAAAACAGTTTGGAAATATTCATTACTTAAAAAATGTGTTATGATTATCAGAATAGCATAAAAGAATATGTGATATTTGAAACAGCTAATGAGAATTGCATTTGCTTTGTATACTTTTTTATTTGCAGCTTTTGATTTGCTTGTAGTTTTAATTAAATATTTTGGTATCTGTAAGTTCTCTCTATCAAAGAAACTGATTTCATTTTATTGGTTATAGCCCTGCAAAGTTGTCAGGACTGGAAGCAGGAGCACTCTTCATTTTATACCAAATCCTAGAAGTGGCAAGAGATACCCATGATCGTGGACTTCATCTTGGGGATGTAACTCTCCACCAGCTCTATATAGACAACGCTCTCTACCTCAGACTACTTCCAAGCATTCCTGATAACCTTATCCAGCCAGAGTCCTCACCACCCTCACACCTTCTAAAGAGCAAGTCCTTGAGTGAGTCAGAGCAGCACCCAGACTCAGCCATGGGAGAGAAAAGCCAAAGCAGATTGTCCCACTCATCAGATTCCACAAGAAGCACTGGTGATTTGGATGCAGACTCAGGAAGGACAAACTCCCCAGAACAGAACTCTGAAAGAAGCAGAGTCCCTCAGGATTCACGGGGAGACCACAGCAAGAGAAAAAGCTTGTTGCCTACATCCAAAAAGAGTGAAATGAACCAACCTGTGCAGTCAAAGACCTCAACTATCGAGGGATTTGAGAGCAGAAATAGTGCAACTCAAGCAGATAGTAGATTATTGGAATATCAGAAACTCATATCAAGTGAAGATGCTTTCGAGACATTAAGACAGGTACTGAAATGAAATTGTTCTCTAGTAACTATAATGCCATAGATAGAATTGAAGTGATGTTTTTTATACATCTTTCACTTCAGTTATTATTGTTGTAAAAGTGTAGTTTTAACAATTTGTTTCTATTTTTAAATGAAAATTTATGGATTCATCTTCATAGTCATTTCAGGCAGAGATAAGTAATACCCAGGATGCAGATTTAGAAACACTTTTGCAGTGTTCCTTGGTCCAACTTACTCAGCTTTGGGTGAGTAAATATTTTAATTATATTTGTGTATGTATTTCATAACATTCATAAAAATTAAATTATTTCTCTGCATGTAAGTCACTTTTTTTCTCTCCAAAATCATTGATGTCCTAAACTAACAGCTACTTATACACAAGAGGACAACTATTTCAACTGACCCTTCAAATCATACTAGTCATGGAGAGTTTAATTAGATACTATAAATCTAAACGGAAATATTAAAATCTTCAGTAAATTTATACATTATACTTTTTTTGCTTATATGTCACTTAGTCATTATTGTCATTTGTTTACATTTAACCCATTCCCGCCGGGACTGTTCCGTTTTTGCATGGCTTCAATGCTGGGTTCTCGAACGCATAGGCCTAAATCAATTATATTATTGACAGCGCATGCCTGCACCCGGCGCTATGCATATTACATAATCGCCGTCTGTGGCCGGCGGCCGGCAGTATTGGGTTAAGAAACTTATGATCAGTCACTGCTTCAAAAATTCAGATATACACAGATCAAATAGAAATCTGGCTCTTTTTCTTTCTGTTTTATTCAGTTTCAGTAATTTGCTATTATTAAACCATTGATGCTAGGTGTGCATGTCTACATGCTCTGTCTGCTGTGGTTCTGTTTTATCTTTTTTTCTTACATATATATTGTTCCAAAAGCACTGAGTCACCATGAAGTCAATTAGTCGGGCTACCTGACCAAAACCTAAATCATAGAGGACAGTGCATGTGTATGTTGTCAATGGGTTAAAGGGTAAAAAGTTTACCTATCAAACATTTTAGATAAATTTTAGGCAAAACTGAAAATGCAAAATAAACTTTATATTACATGATGTTTAACAATCATTGCTGTTGAACAAGTCAAAAGTTTATCATGTTCAAATAATCAGCCAATTTACTCAGCTTTGAATTGTGGGCTAACCTTTTTGCATCATTACCATTTTGATTATTATTGCTATAATATTGCTGTTATTATTATTATTATAAAGAAAGTATAAAAGAGAATGCTGTTATTTAATTTCAATATATATGTTAAGATTTTTTTTTATTATTATATGGAATTTTATTAGTTTCACCTAGAGAAATCTACATAGCAAGCTTTTTTCAGAAATATAATTGATTACTTAGAAAATATTCCACTGGATTTTTTTTGTGAATTTCATTGTCTATCCAGATGTTTAGATAACATTTGCCATCTTTTAGCATATGTCAGTCTTCAATTTTAACTAATTATGTTTTTGATGTTTTCATTGGTTCACCCAGGTCGGCCACCAAATAACAACCCTCGACTACCTTTTATGCCTGAACTTCTTTGCTGGTAGAAAGTTCAATTCGCCTCATCATCATCCCACTGTGCCTTGGGTGATTGACTTCACAGGGAGAAATTCTGGCTGGAGGGACTTGACCAAAACCAAATTCCGACTGAATAAGGGCGACCAGCAGCTGGACCACACCTACCAGATGGCTGCCAGTCAAGGGCAGAACAAGCAGGCAGTATGTTGTTTGGTCTATCTGTTCAGAAAAGTAGCCTCTTACAAGTAATATTTTCTGTTGTTGATCATCACTAAATTTTATTGATATGTATTTATTTATTTTGTTTTCTCATTTCCAGGTTGCACATCATGTGACAGAAGTTTTCAGTGAGATAACCTATTATGTCTATAAGGCCCGGATAACCCCAAAGGAGTTGCTAACAAAATATGTCCGCCAACAATGGGTTCCTGAGCATTATCCTGCCACAATTAGTCGTCTGTATCTTTGGACTCCAGATGAATGTATACCTGAATTTTATACTGATCCTGCAATATTCAAAGTAAGTGGTTACATAACGGTGACTCATGTTTTAGAGACTAGTCACTGAATCAGAAGAAAATATTTTTCAAATAGAAGAAGCATTTTGTTTACAGTATTTTAGATATTACTATTGTGGTAATACTTTATATGAAATATTTTTTATCACAGCAGGACACACATGCACGCAGACACATACAAGCAGACATACACACATACTGACACTCACATGCAGGTACGCACATACCGTTACATATGCACAGACAAATACATTCACTTACTCACTCACTCATTCATTCATTCATTCATTCACTTACTCATTCACTCACAGAGATATATGGCCATAGACCTGTTGCTCATGTACTCCCAGAGATATATTATTATAGACCTGTTGCTAATCTTAAAATGTCATTCAAGAGCATTCATGAAGACCTGAGTGATCTGGAAGTGCCTGATTGGTGTTCTGGTGTAGATGATTTCCTCAGCTATCATCGATTGGTTCTCGAGAGCAACCGCGTGTCACAGCGCCTTCATCACTGGATTGATCTTAATTTTGGACACAAGTTAGTCTTTGTGAGAGTTACTTAGTGGCATTTTTATGGAAGTATTGTTTCCTTGAGTTTTTAACTAATGTAGAAGTATTGTTTCCTTGATATTTGTATAATGTTCCAAGATAGTTTTAGAAGCAGTTTCTTATAAATCACAAGTTCATTTCATTGATAGAATGTAGTTATCTCAGTTTTTTCTCTATGCCTTTCTTTTTCTCTCAACATTAATAATCTTTATTTCACAGGCTATCTGGCAGTGCAGCTGTCAAGGCAAAAAATGTCTGTTTACAACTGGTAGATGCCCATACCACTCTCTCCACAGGAGCAGTTGTACAACTGTTCTCTGTGCCTCACCCACCGAGACTAACTCCCTCTCCATACCTTGGACGCTCCCCACCAAAGTTCAGCGTTCCAATACAACAGGAAGCAAGTAAGATACCAGAGTTCCTCAGATGGATTGGGAAACCTTTGTTTGCCTGAAAATTCTATTTCTGGGAATAGTTTGAAAATTATATCCCAGATACATTGATACTCCTTAGAATTTTTAAAGAATTCTGAAACCAGTGCTCTTACCATCAGATTTGTCAGTCCTCTTTTATGAGCTCTTTATGTGCAAGTGCAAGCTCTTACGAAATTCAATATTTTTTCTCTGAGAAAGAATTGATTTTTTTTATTTTTATAATGAGAAACATGAATATAGAAATTACATTGAAAGTAAACAGAATGCAATATAACAGTCCATAGGGCCTATGTAATCTTAAGCCAGTATGTTTTGTAAAGCAAAGCATTTATACACTTCAACAAAGTATGGATGATGGTAGAGAAAGTACTCTTTATGAAGGTCTTTTTTCATAACTCCCATCAGCAGTATGCATTAAATATAAGCCCCAGCTCAAATAAGTTAAACTAGTCTAGTTTCTAAAATCAGCTTAAAAATAAACTTTAATTTTTTTTTTTTTTTTTTTTTTTTTTTTTTTTGTAAAAACACAAGGTTATTTTAAGTATTGAAGTTGGCAGTTTTGGGTTTGTGACTATCAGTGATTAGATCACAACTAGGCCTACATTTATCATTTTAACATTATCAAGAATATCCTCTGAAATAGTTACTATTACTAAGGTAATATTTGCAGTTATAACAGTATCTGTAAATATAAGATATGTTTATTAAAACATATTCAATGAATAGTGTTACTGAGTAACTAGTTGGTCTGTCCTTATTCCCCTATATCAATAAGGAACAACCTCTCTCATGCATTAACCCAATGATGACGGTGTGTCACACCCGTGTGACACGGCAAAGTATCTGATGATTGGGCGACACACCAGTGTGACATCCCCGAGGCGATATTGCATGGGCCCGGCATAGGGGGTTGCCTCTTCTCACTGGGCCCGTTGAGATTGGGTTAATGCTGAAAGAAAAAATGTATTCCATGATACAGTATGTTGCAATAAAGATGATATATCTTAGTAAATATGATTTCTGATTTGAATTGATTTAACTAATGCCACTCCCACTAGCTAGATAACAAGAACATGTGCGAGATCTCTCCCAATACATGTGTTTTGTGGGACAGATCATGACATGATAGGCCATCATACAGCAGGAGCGAAATATTCCCATGACATGATATCACGTCATCCTGCGCAAATGGTTTAAACCTCAAAATGACATTGAAAAAGTGGCTTTTGCATATCATGAAACAATGATACAGATTTCATGATATACATGACGGAATCAATTAGTCCTAAAAGATGGGGATCAATGCATACATGACGTGACATTGGGATCTGCTCACAGTTGAAGTGTGCACACAATCATGAAGTATTATGGCTGTAACATTGCTATCATGAAACAATGATACAGATTTCATGACATACATGACGGAATCAATTAGTCCTAAAAGATGGGGATCAATGCATACATGACGTGACATTGGGATCTGCTCACAGTTGAAGTGTGCACACAATCATGAATTATTATGGCTGTAACATTGCTACAGGGTTCCAGAGTCAGCTTAAACCCACATCTTGTGATAGATTTATGAAAAAATATTGTTTGGACTAGTCTACACTACCCAGAGGGCGGAGAAAAAACTCCCCGTCCCTCTAATTTTTAGCCGGTGCTGTCAGTGTCATAGACCATCCGTCCCGACTGCCAGTTAGGTCATTAGGCACCCCACTTGCAATGGGTTAAACATAAATGCCAAAAAATCCCTTATAGTAATTATTTCACTGGCTGATCTTTGTCTTCTTTTCTTCTTTCATTGCTTTCCAGAATTAAACTAGTGTTGAAAATCAATGTAGCAGAATAAAGGCATGATTGTGTAAATAGTTCATCACTTGTGCAGATTCCTTTTGTGGCCACTGCATAATGATGGTGTATAGAGCTGTTTTTATTCAAAATAAAGTGTGTATATATTTGTATGTGGGTGAGTGTGTGTATATATTTTTCTGTTTTATTTAATTATTTTCTTTTCTTTTTTTCTTTTCAGAAATAGAGAAATCTGATGAACAGAGTGAAGCAGATTCTGCACCTGAACGTCAGGATGAAGAGACTGAGAGCATCAAATCTTTAGCTCTTTCAAAAAAGCTAAGCAGATCAAGAACCTCCCTATTTGAGGAAAAGGTACCAGAAATGCCCATGATCCAGCTCCCACAGGACTATAACCCACTTGTGGCACTCAACCAAGTTGAAATGCTGTTTAACTTAGTCCTGAAGACTTCAAGAATGATTCCTGAAAGAAACCTCAAATGTCGTGACATTCAGCAAGCGGTCAAGCAGGCTGCTCATCTGAGACGAGTAAGAGACATCCAGGCAATAGGATGCATTACTGTGGAGATGTTTAATGCCCCAAAATGTCGTGTGCTCAGTAACAGGGCAAAGCTGCCAGAGAGGTATGCCCATGCCCTCAAACTTCTGATGAATGATCAGATTGATATACCTAGATGCATCCGCCACACACTGCAAGTAATATTTCAGATTGACAGTGCACGGGACACTAGAGAATATGTTCTCCCCAACAAATATGAACCTGTGTCCTCAGATGGTCTCCCTCCTCCCAGTCCTCACCAGCTTCTCCAATCTCTGATAAATGTAATTGTCTTCCCGTCATATTTTCCTAAACTGTATGCCTTTGTGTGTAAGATGAGGCAGTACTCACAACTCCTTAGTGAAGCTCAACTTTCATGTTGTGATTTGCAAAAGAAGAATGAGTACATCATGAAAGTGGCTGAAATTAGAGTCAAGATGGCTGCCAAGGATCTACCAAAAATATTACCAAGTCTATCCTCTGAAGGATTGAGTCTCATTCTGCCGTACCTCATAGAGCTCTTTGAATTCCCAGAGAGTGCTGTAAATGCTGCATGGTACCTGACAAGTCCCCTAGCCCAAGCCCTAGGGCCAGAGGAAGCAAACAAACACCTCTTACCACCAGTTGTTAAATTGTTTGAAGCTGAAACTATCACAGACAAACATCTGAAGCTCTTCCATCGCTCCTTCTTGTTGCAACTGATAGTCTGGTTTGGATTGCATAAGTTCCTCACATTCTTTGTCACACCATTGATAGAGGGTGTAGGAGGTTACAAAGAAGTTTTAGGAAAAGCTCAACAGGCTGCAGAGATAGTGAGGAAACAGTCAACCACACTAAAGTAAGTCAGCTGGTTATAATTTACACCAGTAGCTAAAAAACTTGTACCCGTAATTAAGACAAGTTGAAGATATTGTAAGTTACTATATATACTGTAAATATTTGAAACTCTAGAGCCAGGTATCAAACCTTTTTATGTGCTATTTTAATTCCTCAGCTATCTTAGAAGTACTCTTCACTTTTCCTTCTTCCAGTAGTCCCCAGATAATTATTGAATATTTGCTCTAGGAGTGTGGATATAAGCCTGGGTAGTGAAGGAGTTACCTCCCCTTGTGAGGAGGACTCACACTCCAGCAACACTGAGCTCACTCTCAGAATGGAAGCAGAAGAGGCTGGTGCTGCTCGGGTAGAAGGTGACCTCACGGATGCTGAGGCTGAAGCTGAGCCAGGTGATTATGAAAGAATTGCATAGAACAGGGGAAAAGATTACTACTTACACTAACATGATGGGGTCTATCTATGGGTGCTGCAATTTAATAGCAGTTTGATGTTAACATTATAATTAAAGTAATGTTATATGTTTTGCTACTTGTATTTTTTTATCATGCTTACATTCTTTTCAAATAAGGAAACTAATCCCCCAATTGGAGCCTCTACAAATTTATAAGGAAGATAAGAAAGTCACAGAGAATAATAAAGATTTAGGTCATGCTGAAGAATATGGGCATTTCAGAAGTGTTTGTGTTTGAAGGCGGTGAGGAAGAAGTAGAAGCTAGTTCACCTGATACACCCATGCAAGATGCTAGTGATCAGCTGAGGTGAGGCTAGACTGCATAGTGCCAGTATATGACCACTTCACTTTGCATGATATTGCATGATCTTTACATCTACATCTTAAGATGTGGCCTGTTGTAGAAGAGTTAATCAATATTGAATGGCCAAGTTTACCCATTGATTGTGGTGAGACTCTAAAAAGTTACAGTTCTGCAGACCAAGTAATGCATGAAGCAAAGCTATAAGTAGTGATTTTGGTAACTGCTTGATTATGTAGAGACAGGGTAAAGAGGGCTGCTGCCCAGAGGCCAGTACTTTCCAGGGACCCCACAGTGACTCAGTGATCACCAGTTTTCATTTTTGTTAATGAAGTGGACAGATGTTCAATACAGGAAACTTTTCATCTGATGGTTCTACATTCATTTCAAAAAGGGAAATAATTTTAGTTTTTGAATTGTAGAGTATGCAATACTGGCACTAACAGACTGAGTCTGTAATTATTTTCTTCCTCAGAGTCTATTCATAGATTTTTTTTTTTTTTCACATTAGTCATTATTTTCAAAATGTCCACCTATTGTGTGATGTGGATACTTTTATAAGTAAAGTTTAATGTAAGAAAGGGCACTTCTAATACATGTACTTAGAAGGAATATGGCTTTGCAATACATAAATATGGCTCTGAGCAAGGAAGAAGCTTGGCAATTACTTTAAGGTCTAGGGAAGGATACAGCCTTATAATTAAATATAACAGTAAAATCATGATTTTTTTAAGACCAAGTATGAGATTATTTTCATAAAGAATCATGATAGAGCCACTCACATCAAAAGCAGTGATAAAAAAAGGTATCTCAGAATTTTTGACTTATTGAACCACTTATCAATTTACCCTTTTACATTTACGCCCTGAATTATTTGTCTTATATGACCTGTGTTGTCCTTTGAGCAGATCGCCCCTGGCATCAGAGACCCTGAGCTTAGATGAGGTGTCCTTGCAAGAGGGCATTGGCTCTATCCCCTCCTTGTGTCCATCCCCACACTCGCCTTCCATGAGCGGGGATGAAGATGAGGCTTCCAGCAATCCTGACACTCCTACCCCTTTGGTGTCTGCATACCCTGCCTCAAGTGTGGCCACAACTACAAGCATTACCATACCAAAGAGTTCCACAGATGGCATGTCTGTGATAAAGTCTACAGGGGAGTACTCCTCATCACTACCCAATTTCCGCTTGGAAAAGGAGCCTCATGTAACCAACATTGACATTGGTGAAGATAGCACTGATGCCTTGAAAGCCACCTTCAGAGAATCGGAGAGCCAAGATGCCAAGCAAAAGATGGACCTGGATCACAACATGTCAGACGTGTGTTGTGAGAGTGTCCTCTGGTTAGCAGGTAGACTAGGCCCAGTGCTTACCTCACGCTACATGACTCGAAACTTGCTGAGGATGTTGACACTCTGTTATCTGCCAGACTCTGGAGCTCTGACTCCCATCCCCTCCGATCCTCTGGACGAACTCTCAGTGACCAGAAAGCGTATTCTTGGAGATCGTTATGCAGCAAAGGTTCTCCATTGCCTTTCAGAAATTGCATGTATGTATTGTGTATATACAACACAATTATGTCAATTTACTGCCAAGCACTATTGTATTGGAATATACCTAAAAATACTTTTTTTGTAATTTCAGTGGCATAATCTTATAAATAGTATGTGTGAAGATTCACTACCCTAATATATTTACTCTAATTATAAGGTCTGTATGGAGAACAAGTCATTCTCCTCCAGTACCTGTGTCACATATGTGAGCTTGTGGCCTCCTGCCGACGCAAGCTATCCGCCACAATGGAGGGGGGGCTGTTGGGTGCCATGGCGCTGTTGCAGCACCTTCTTCCCTACTTGACAGACAGCACCTTTATGGAGCACTTGCAGGTACACAGAAAGGATATGTAAAGTAGAAAGATGTCCTTTGTTACCCAAAATAATTGTAGACCATCTTTATCATATTAGTATAAGTGAATACTTTTCCTGTTCAGTAATGTACTGACTATGATTATTGTTTTTTATTTTCATGTATACATCTGTTAAGTATTTTGTCTGCAAAATTTTGTAAAGATCATGTAATAATATTTTCAGGAAACTCTTATCCGCAATGCTGTGTATCCTGTTATTAGACTCTTATCATCCACCAAAGTGAACTTCCCTCACGGTGGAACAGCAAGAGGAGTTCTAGCCTGTCGGGTCATTGACTGCCTCTTCATCATGGCTCTGAGGGTTGGCCGTGAAATGAGTAAAAGCATCTTAATGCCAACTATAACAAGGCTAATGACAGCCTTTGATAAATGTCACAGCAGTTCAAATCAGCTTGGAGCATCACCAAGGTATAACCATATTTAAAGGAGTTGGACTCAATGGCATTTAGGTTAGATAAGATATATAAAACAATCATGAGGTAATAGTTGATTATGTAATATAGAGGATTGTCAGTTGTGATTATCATTTATATTTATAAATCAAAAATAATTATTTTATGATGTTATTACAGAAAATGTTTCATAAAGAATTTTTCATATGGTTCCATGCATAGCCAAACTTTATTTCATTATTCCATCATGGAAAAAGGACCAGATAATACTCTAGGCTTCTAGAGATATCAATTTACACCATCAAACATTAACTCCTAAACCGCATATTAGGATTTGTATAGCAACCCTCACAGATGTAAAAGAAAAGCCTATTTTTTTTATGTATGATAGCAAGAAAGATATACCTGTGAATATTATAGAAACAAATAATAAAAGGAAAATTTTGTCATCATGATGTTAAGCAATGTTTCAACTGTGACAATGATTTCAGTTTAAAGGTTAATTATCACAAATTAAATTTGATGTAAACTAATGCAACCAAACATCTGGAATGTTCACAAAGCCCTCTACCTTTCAGATCACTAGAGGCTGAGGAACTTCTGGGTGGGAGCGAAGAGGGAACTCCTGGAGGCACTCAGGCATCCCCTGGATTGAGTACAGACTCAGTCAAAGCCAAAGTATGAAATACAGGAGTATATTGCATTTTAATTTTGATGTGTCTATTTTCCTTCTCAACTGAATGGTGCTGGAAAATAGTTGGAATGAACCAGCTGCTGCACAATGTCGGGTGCATGAGATCAATGTTCTTTCCCTCCTATCTTTTTTATTCTAGACAAGCTGATTATTATTTTTACATAAAAGGATTAAAAACAAAGGTTTAGACTGAGTTTGGAAGGCCATACATCCTGATATATGTATAGGTGCCATCCAGTCTTTAGATCAATCCTCACTATGGCATGCATAGATGACAGCTGATATCATTAGGTTAATCTCATATGAATTGATTCTGAGCATGGTTGACTTGCAGGATAGTAATGTCTGCAAATGACAATTTGGTTAAATGAGTTCACATCCAACCTTAAAATTAAGTGTTTATTTGATATTATTACATTTATTCGTGTTCATTTGTTAACTGAAACATTTCCAACAGGCAATAGAGGAGTTAAAGCAAGTCCTGACTCCAGAACTGGCATACTTGTCCTATGTCCCATTGTGCAGGTTCTTAGGAGCTTCCTACATGGAAACCACCTTACCTAACCACGACCTGTTACGCTCACTCTGCCTGCAGTATGATGAGAACAACCAAGCCCATCATGCGGCTGGTATGTGTCATTTTCTTTACACTGGTAGCAAGTGAATATAAGAGTTCTGATGATGACTTTCATTTTGTCATTTATCATTCTGACATTTAAGTATTTATTTTGACAACTGCTAGAGCAATAGTTATTTAGAAAGTATATAGGTAATATTTTCTAATCTTGAAAACATCATGGGACCTTATCTGATTTTGAAACAGTATTGACAGATGATGGCTTGGCTATGAATAGTTCCTCTACCTCTAGTGAAGATCTAGGCGGGCGAAGATTGAGCAACAGAGGTACTAATGTGGCAGTCACTGGAAATAGAATAGACATTAAGGTATGTAAAATGTGAGAGAGAGAGAGAGTACAAACTAAATTAGGTATATATATGATTATAAGATTATTTTGAAGCTGTTATGTAGCATGTTGTATTTATTTCCAGGATGCTCCAGATAGTGTTATTACACCTCAGTCAGAACTTCCTCCTTCCATTGGTTTTGCAACAACTGTTGATATTTCAAAATATACAGGTGGAAAAATGGACAATACTCAAAGGTATGAATATTAAAAGATCAGACTAACACTAATGTAGTATTGCAGGCTTGTCATGAGACATCAGTAAAGATCACAGAACAAAAGGTCTCAGATTTTTTTTTGATAGAACCAAAGAGTGAAAACATCCCATTAGCAGCACTAGAAAAATTATTTGCATTGCAAGGATATTGTTTCTGATAAAAGTAAAGCAAAGAATATAAAGAAAGACATATCACAAGAACCAGGAATGAAGAGAACATATTTATGATGGAGAAATAGAGAAAGTAATCAGAAATAGAATTTTTTTATATCTTTGTAATTTCATCCCACAGGCATCTACGGGGCAACTGGCTGGCGTACTGGGAACATGAGATAGGAAGAAGTGAACAGGATGCCAGGTTTAATTTTAAGCAGATCAAGCTACAAACATTTACTGGTCATACAAACAGTGTTAAGTCTATCCATGTTCTGGATAATGAAAATTCCTTCATCTCATGCAGCAAAGATAAGACTGTGAAACTTTGGTCTTTACGGAGTCAGGTACATTATTTTTGTGATGATGGTTTCAACATTGTTTAGATTGTTATATATGTGTATTATTGCGTACAGCGGTTCTGGTACTCACATAGGTAGAAGTCTTGTACACATGGCATTGTAGCATTCCCACCTCTAGCTCGCCTATTCCTATCTTCTACCCTACCCTTCTTTCTGTTATATGAACATATGACAAAATTTACTATTTAATTTTTGCACCAGTTGATGTATATCTTCACACTCATATGTGTAATTTTATTTCACTTAATCCTTTATCAAAACTGTTATTACCTTGTTCAGTATTGATGAGAAGTTTCCTAATTGATGGTGGGTTGTTCACCCAGTAGAACCTAGATGATTCCACAAGTACTTAGTCACTAAAGAATCCATTAGTAGACATTCTTAACTTTGCTTCCTTGAATTTTCAAGAAAAACATTTTCGGTTCCATTAACCCTCTCACAACAGGGCATATAGCTTCCCACTAAGAGAATTCTCCTGTGCTCTGAGCCTCACAGAGCACTTTTCAGGAGGTTTTTGTATTTTTTTTACATTTTTTGGCAAGTCAAGGAAAAGGGTACATACAAACAGAATTATGTAAAATTTGTATATATGGGGAGACACCATGACATGACAGGGTGTCATCCGTCATGAGAGAAATCTTCCATTGCCATGTATCATGTCATCCGGCATGAATGGTATCATTATCAACATTGTTATTTTCATCTCCATCACCATTTTACCGGTGTAAGAGAAGTAATAAGTGTAATACTTTTTTTTTCTTAGCCCAAAATAGTGATGTCAGATATGCCTAGTAATTAAACCCTCATGACTAAGACCCATTTATATGTAAAAAAAAAAAAAAAAAAAAAAAGAAAGCAAAATCATAATGAATAGTACATTTTACCTGTGAAACTGATGTAATCCACTCAAGCTAATGAAACATAAAGAAACCTAACTTAAATATAGTATTAAAGTTTTCAATTCCTGATGCACACACACACATCAGTTTAACTGATTGGACAAGATATTGCTCAGCCATCCATACCCAGCAATTGATATTACATCATTTCTGTAGTTACCAAAAACATAGTAACCTGAACAGCTTTTTCAGTGTTATATCAGTCAGAAGTATCAGACACTAGGCTTTTATTAGTAACTGTTTGCCATCAATGAATTCATGTTTTAAACCAGATTTCGTAAATATAGCTGTAACAAAAAAATGTAATACTTCAATACATTAGTAGTTGTCATAGTAGTAGTACTACTATTTCTGCAACTACTACCACTACTACTTATACTCCTACTCCTACTACTACTGTTCTGGAAGTAGTCATATATGCCTCATACTTGTGTGATTACAACATACAGTGCTTCCTTTTACTGCATTCCATCATCCTGTGACACACGTCGCTACCTTCATCTACCTCCTCACACTCTAAGATACTCAGTTGCTCATTCCATAGAGTGGTTTACTTAACTTAAATGATTTTGTTGTGTTTTGCAGTAGCAATGGTAAAAGCTCAAAATTCACGAAAATTATGATATTAACCCATTCCCGCCGGGCCGTTTTCGTCTTTTATGGCGTCGATGCCGGGGCTCTCGAACGCTTAGGCCTAAATCAATGATAACATTGACGGCGTATGACGGCAC
>NW_028234418.1:18933362-18935862 GCF_977035675.1 Penaeus japonicus
GCAAAGTTGAGTACATATACAAAATAAAGTTGAAGCATGCTAACACAAAGTTACTTAAAATAAGAAAATTAAAAAAATATATTTAAAAAATCCTCTACCTTTAGTATTCTGGTCACTCTGATTCCCTTCTAGATACCGTCCGCAAACCAGTCATGATGCAAGTTTGACTAATAAGAGATAAATGAGCAACATTGACAAACTAGCACTTATTATCAAAAACTGTTACAAAAAAATAAGAAAACTCGCATATCCGTTTTTTACAATATCAATTATTCAAGTTGTGTGCTCATGTAGGCTTCTGCAATACTGAACAATAACCTATAACATACATCAATTTTTCTTCATGCAAATCAGCAACCAGTTAATATCAATTATTAAATAATCAGACGAACCATGCATATCCCTTTATCAGTTGTATGTTCATATTAATGAGTTTTGACAACACTCTGTTCAGTGATCTGTACTACTCGCTGAAGTGCCAGTAGTGTAAGACCAGAGGAGATTTGCATGATACCAACCTCTCTCCCTCGAAGATCACGCCGTCATGATTGCAAGTGAAATGATGGAGGACACTCTGCCAACTCCCAACGACACTCACCGTAACTGAGCACCGCATGCCAGGGTGAAGGGTAATGCCACTCTCGAACACTCCAGTCGGCCCCGTAGACGTTAGTACCCGGACAACTTGTTGGCCAGGGTCTTTAATCGTGGCTATCATGCTGGATATCTTGAGAGTCTTGCAGTCTACCTGATGCAGATGAATGGTCTTGCTTGCTTTGAGGTTGGCAATCAGTATGTGGTCCTCGTAGGTGTGGGCATGAGAGTTTATTCTTACCATGCTCATGTCAGGAAGAAGAAGCCTCTTGATTAGAGTTTTGTCGAAGCGCTCTCGCTTCTCCTTAATGATGCAGCAGATGGACGGAATGTCGTGGTGGTTCCCAGTCTCCTTGATAGCCAAGAGGATGGCCGTGCTTTCGTCAGAAGTGAGGACTCCCGAAGGCATGACGTGGGTGACAAACTCGTCAGTTGACATGGAGAGAAATCGTATATGAGGCAGCAATGGTTCTATTTCTCGACGTAGAGTGGCTTCCGAATTCATTGCTCTTCGGTTGTCTATTTGATGTTTGCCCCTAATGAAAGGAAGAAGAATTTGTCTTTTTAATGTTGTAATTGTCACCAGTTTACTTTGTTACTTTAGTTTAATGTAGCACTGCTTTGTTACACATATTTAGAAGGGCATCCTGTTTTGAACTAGCATGCAATCTTATAATTGTCAATGTGGCATTTAGGAAAACAAATTCTTTAAATCTGTCAGTTCAAACTCTGACCATCTCTTCAGCAGAGGGATCAGATTTAGAAATTACTAGAAACGATGACACCTTAGCCTCGAAATGTACAACATAATTCATGCAAAGATATTAAACTCAACAAGGACACTGACGGATGTATGAAACAATTCTGGGTCGATACTAAATGCAAAAAGGAGAAAAATCATACGTCTGACGTCCGTTTTTTTTTTTTTTTTTTTTTTTTTGGGGGGAGGGGGGCTTTATGTTTACTTTGTCTATCGAACTCCCTGTACTAAAAGAGATCATACCAAGTAACTACAGCACGGAAGACCTTTACTTCCGAACTGACGTAAAGTGTTGTCTGTAGAAGGTGCAGCAGTGCGTCCTGGCTCAGCTTAACAAAGTTCGGCTCCAAGAAGATTGTTGAAGTCTGATCTCGTACAACCTGTAAGCCTAAATGCATCTAAGGGACTGCTTCGTAGACATTCCCATGACTTCAAGCTGGGTTTAATGTCAAGTCAATCATTATGACAGCTTTGTCTTTCGTCCGATAACCATCGGTATTATATGAAAACGGTAAACGATACAAGCTGAAATGGAGCTCACAGAGCCGGAGAGTAAAAGTTTCTACTAAGGGAGTTTCATGATAAAATTACGGCTGTTAATACGCAAAACGTAGGATTCATACACTTACCTTGGAGCACAGCTGGAGGAGGCTGGAGTTCTTTAGACTCACGGCAGCATTGTAAATTTCAGAAAGATTCTTTTCGTTCAGATTATTCTCTAGGAACTGGGAGATAAAGTTATTATAAAAATATATGACCAATGCAAATACTTCTGGAAAAAATAAGAACTTCTATTATCCAGAACTTCTTGCATTACTACTATCGGCAATGTTACATCTAGCGCCTTTATATAGGGAATTCAGAATGGCTCTTAAAAAGGATATATAAAAAAAAATTACATATGTTTAGTTTTTTCACCCTAAGAGGCCTGAAGTAAAATTATATCCCCTTAAACCGCAAATTACATTAATACCTTACCACCACACTTTTTTTTACCTGAGAGCAATGTGTGGCCAGGGCGCCCATCTGATACTTGTCTGCCAAGTGGCTGACTTCGATTGCGAGCGAAAGGCTGGGAAATCCCTTGCTGTTGCAGTACATGTAGCCTAACATCCAGGCGAAGGCTTCCGGATGATCCTCGTAGAT
>NW_028234418.1:18940862-18948362 GCF_977035675.1 Penaeus japonicus
TGCTTTTCCATATTGATGAAGGAATCCCTTCCTGGCTGAACTGGAAAAGCAAATGGATTCTTGCTGACATCAATACAGTATATATCTTTTGATGAATTTTCATGATACCAAGAATTTTCTTTATTACATGATAATGTTGTGTGGTTACTGTGTTTGATATTATATTTCATCTGCTCTTGGCATGCTTTTGGTACCAAAAAAAGGTTGTCAGTCACTTGCTCACTGGGTATTTCATCAATCACTTCCATCTTGAGTGCATTTCCCTTCATCTGATCACACTCCATCTTGGAATACAAACTGCTTTCCTTCACATTATTTTCTCTGTGCTTTTGAGGATATAAGTCTTGCCATGGTTTTAGACCTTGATAAACACTGTTTGATGTAATACCCTTATCAGGGAAAAATATTACTTTTGTGTAATTTTTCCTCATGGTATCTGCTTTTCTTGTTACTCTTTTCACAATATATCGCAAACATCTGTACAGTACTTCCGTTCCAACAATAAGACCGAAGGTAATTATATAGTATCTACAGTGTATCATTCTTTCCAATTTCACCAAACAAAGAGGCAGAAAATCTTTAATAAAGAGATCAGCAATTCCAAATAATCCTATAGGAATGACTCTTCTTTAGATAACTAGCAGTCTCTTTCCACTAGACATTCCTCAACAACTTTTGCAAGGTTAGGGTTCTCTAAAGCTGCTGCCACACGTTCCTTATCATTGATTTGTTTGTTTACTGAAAAGAACAAAAAGAGTAATCATTAATTTCTAAATTCCAAATAATCTAAAAATAAATAAATACATTGGAATAAATAAATTAAAGAACAGATAACAAATTTATCAAAAGTCTTTTATGATTGTACCTGACTATATTAACCCATTGCGGAGGGCAGATAGATTTGCCTGCCCAGTCTCCAGGATGGGTTTTATTTCAGAGCAAGACAGCTTTACACAACATACCTTGACTTTTCCTACCTTCTTCTAGTCACTCATTGTAAAGCTAAAGCCATTTTGTTTTTTACAGTATATAGAGACTGTCATACCACTAATATTGTAGTTTAGGGTCCATATCAGCTCATTATTTTCTTTATAATGAGTGTGATAGAAGTATTGCTGTTTTAGGGGAGGACAAAAAAAACTTTATTTTTTTTAATTTATGTAACATATAACCATCCACAATGAAGATAATATGAAGAAGTAGGGAAAAGGAAGGAAACTTGTGCTTGTGATTGCCATAGTAAAACATATCCCTACTTGGCACAAGGGCACATTGTAGACACTGGGTATGGTTTGAGTCATCTTCCTCTTCTCATTCTGTCTACACATCCTTCATCTGTGGTACTTTAGATCAAGAGGTCAGCAACTTGTTATGTTCAATTGCTCTATAAAGATAGTGCTTGCTAGAGACCATGGATGGGTGCTATTCAAGGCTCTCTCTCCTGCTGGTGCTAGAAAATAGTGGTGCCATCTAGGTTTTGGATGTTAGGTGAAACCCATTTTTCTTAATATGACGACAATTATAGTACTTATGATACAATTTTTGTCATCACTCACTCATTACTCATAGCACAATAACATAACACAGTGATCCAAAATCCCCACACAACATGTATGTCATGTCCCCCATCATCAGGCCAGAGTTCCTGCATCAAGTATGATACGACACGCATATGCAATGGGTTAAAAAGGAAGTATCACATTTCTGTATACACTTTACATCTCTAACCAACTTATTGACTTTTTTGATACATCACATTAAGGATCTTTCATTTAGGTTTGGCTTAGGGTTTTACTTGGAAGCAAAATCAACTTAGCAACTCACAACCAAAGCAAATTCTTCATCTTCATGAGGAAAAAAAAAACAATTATTTTATGTAGAGACAAAAAAGGGCAGGCAAATGTCAAGAAAAAGAAAAAACAAAGATGGCTCTTCTTGTTCTATTTTGTTTAGCCTTTTACTAGGTATGTTCCTTGATTTCATGTGCAGCAAATATTCTCCACTTCATGTCCACATCCTAAAACAGTATACAATATCATGTGACACTACAGGTAGATGTATGCTCAATACTCAATGATTCCTATACTGATGTCTCATCTTTTCATCTGTATCATCATAATTGTTATACTCTTATGATGAGACATAATACATAATGTCAGAGTTATTACTCTATTGCTGCATTTCACCACTTGCAACTGTATAGAAGATACAGAAGAGAAATTACTCCTATGTATAACCACAGTTAACAAATTTATTCTTGTTTATATGTATTTCATGACAAATTTTAGATGGGTGTCATGAAATTCATGATGCACAAGATTTGGCCTGATGACAGGAGTTATAATGTACATGACATCTGTCTTCATTGCATATCTGATGTTGGGGGAGAGTGAATCATTTTCTTTATTGTACTATGAGTAATAACTCTACTTAGTGATTGATGACGACAACTGCAATTACTATTACTATAACTGCTGTAATATACATCAAAATAGGTTTAGTTTAAAATCCCAAACACAGATGGCACCACCCTCTCCTAGCACCAGCAGGAGAGAAAACCTTGAAAGGCACCCATCCAGTCTCTATCATGCACTATCTTCAGAGAACAATGACACAAAGTATGATGCCAACCTCCTGCTATAAAGTATCGGCAATGAAGGACGTGGGGCCAGAATGAGAAGAGGAAGGTGATTCAGACCCTGTACAGCATCTGCAAAGTGCCCCATCTCTTCACATTGATTTGCATTGAGCATACAAATCCAAAAAAAAAGTTGCTCTTTGATATGCCATAAAACTTGTAACACACTGAGTAAAAACATGAGCTACAATTTTTGTCTGATGCAACACTGATATGGCCTGTCTTATGGCACATATAATTACAATACAGTAAAACACACACAAAAAAAGACAAAACACTAAAATGGCTCTAGTATTAAAGTGACTGAATGAAATCATGAAAAGGTCTGCCTCACTTAGCAATAAACCCCATCTGAGGAGCTGCTTAGGTGGCACTGGTGCCTGGGTAAGCAAATATATCCCTGTCTTCAATGGGCTAACCCTTTTAAGTTTCTTATTTGCAATGATCTATAAAATATGGCTCAATTACATAGTCTTGCTTATCCTCAAGGAAAAATATCAGCATGTAAATCCTTAATGCCCTAAAGAAGAGAACTATCACAGCAGCAAATTTCCTTTTAATGTTGTTGCCAGAAAGAATGGACATGCAGTTTCTTTTGAACAGAAACAAGAAATTCCTATTTGCTTCTTCCTGAAGGTTACTATAAAGAATAAAATGTGAAACTGCCAGTCTCAAAATTACAACTGCTAGACTGTAACTAGAGTAAACATTTACTGATGAAGGATCTCTAAAGACTATGGAAACATTTTTTAAAAATTAGCTGTACATTTGTTAAAATAAATCAATGTGCCAAATAAAAGAAAAGTCATGGATTTATACAAGAAAAATACTAAATAACCTTGAGAACCCAAGGTTACTTTTTTGACTGAGATTTCTTTTTTTAATGAAAATAGTTTTCATTATCAAACCATACCTACAGCACTAGTGAGTCATCCTACAAAGTTTCAAATTCCTACCTTGATTCTAAGTCATTGTATGAATCCAACTGTAAAAGTACCCAACAAGTTATTCTGAGCCTCATTCATGCTTGTTAGCAGTTACCTTGCTAATTCAATATAACAGATTCTTATATATATATATATATATATATATATATATATATATATATATATATATATATATATATATATATATATATATATATATATATATATATATATATATAGCCAATTACCATATTGATGAAATAAATAGTAAATTGGCATAGATGACCTCATCTGCTCCTTCAGGAGTGCACACACACATAAAATGACGTTGCATGTTTTACTATGCATACTTTGCATTCTAAGGGGTGAATGGGGGGTGGGCTATTCATCATTTTGGTTGTGGTTTGACATATCACATAAAAAAAATGATAAATACCCTTGCCCTCACCTTGTATGCCATGTAGTATGTAAATACTGACGCAGTACAAATGATAAAATGTACAGCCACACAGGTCTACTATTTCGTTATTTACACCATGTTTGTGCTTGCTATAGGGCCAATGAGGAGGTCCTTACCAGTTTAAGTACGATGCGTCTTAACCCATTGCGTACGGGTGTCATGACATACATGACGTAGGAGCTTTGGCCTGACGACGGGCGTCATGACGTACACGACGTTCGGGGATTTTGGATCACTGTGCTATTTTATTTTGCTATGAAAAAGGAATGAGTGATGATGGCTACTGCAGTCCTAATCACTATAATTACCGTAATATCGTGCAAGCTTAACGTCCAAAACCTAGATGGCACCACTTTTTTCTAGCACCAGCAGGTGAGAGAGCCTTGAATGGCACCCATCCACGGTCTCTAGCATGCACTGTCTCTATAGAGCGATGGCACACACTAAGTTGATGAACCCTTGCTCTAAAGTACCGCCGATGAAGGATGTGCAGGCAGAACGAGAAGAGGAAGGTGACTCAATCCATACCCAGTGTCTAAAATGTGCTCCTGTGCCAATATGGATGTCTTTCACTGTGGCATCATGACAGCACAAAAATACGAAAAAAATAAAGTTGCCTTTTGTAGCCTGTCATACGGCACATATAAGTCTCTAAACTCAATAAAACACACAAAAAATAAAACACAAAAACCGCTCTAGTTTTACAATGAATGACTGAAAGAGATTTGGATGCTTCAAATTATATTGCTTCAAGTGGCTTCTCTCTAAAATAAAACCTATCCTGGAGGCTGGGCAAGCAAATTTATCTCCGTCTGCAATGGGTTAATACAAACACAAATCATGAATCCCATTTACTAAAACATGATGTGCCATGATATAAGGGTATTTTCTTATCATGACCTCATAACACTGTGGGCTGGATAGTGGAATTATTCATCAACTTTGACATAAAAACATCATTGGGCAATCAGTAGAATTTGCAGCAGTGACAGGCAGCAGTGCATGCAGTATGAGATAGGCTCACAGTATCCTAGCCATGTTACTTGGTGCTTGTCTTACAAAATTAACTATACTCTAAATGGTAATTCTGAAGTCTGAGATGGACAGAAGTCTGCCAACAAGATCTCCAACAGGAGGAAGATGCAAAACCAAAAATGTTTACTTACCAGTAGTTAATGAAGGAACAATTTCACATTATACCTTTCTTAAAAATTGAATGCAGTTCTTACCAATGAAGGGATTTTTATAAATAAGGTCTTATTTAAAATATCATTATATAGCCTTCAGTTATTTGTTTTTACATTTTCTAATAGAGCAAAGTTAACAAATAATTTTTACTTGAATATACTCTGAAAAATGACAAAATCTACTCTGAATAAACAATTTTTTTTCCTACTCTGTTTTCACTTTTTTTACTGGGGACTTGTACACTTCAGATGATACTTTACAATAAAAGGCACATTTAAGCGGTTTTAGCTTTTTGAAAATTTGATCTTGTTTTTTGTTTTATGAGTAAATTACTGAATTTTCAGCTGATAATCAAAGTTCTACCTTGATTTTATTGTCCACCTACAGAGTAACCCTGACTCAGGGTCATTATGAGGAACCAATCTACACAATTCTGAATATCTCCCCTCCTCAAAATAAAAGTAATTGATTTAGAATACTTTGAAATATATTTGCTTTGCCTCCTTGCTAAATATCAAACCTCCATTAAACATCATAAGTCATAATGCATAAGAGGTGCATATTAGCTATTCATATAAACAGCTGCACAACATTTGAAAATCTAAAAGAAGATGAAGAAATGGAACCTCCTGCCTTACATGCAAAATCTTCCCAAAGTACTTTAATAATAAGTACAATCTCTAACACAAAACACTGAGACATATTCACCTGCCTGCCTAAATTAACTAAAAACTATAGCAATGAGCATACCTTCATGTTCTGTATCATGACTCCCAGGAGCTAAATGGATGTCAGCCTTAAAGGGAAAGGGTAGTGCACGCGTCAACTTCACTCGTATGCACAAGCCGATGAGAGTTGCTAGAGAACAGTGAGAGATGGTTGGGACAAATTCCACTGCTATCAGGTACTTGTCCTCATTGAATCTAGTAACCTGTTTTGAAAAAAAAATGGGAGTTATATTTTGTGTAAATCTATGTAGCTTTTAGATACTCAAATCTATCATAAAACATCTACAAATAATTTATTATGAACTATAAGAAAAGTGAAATTAGAACATGCTAATATGGACTGACCTAACAATATCTAATTTCAATAACCAATATCAAGCAGCCTAAATTTCCTCCTACATTTTATCACTTTACTTCTTTAGCAATGTGGAAACTTTGAGGGTAAATTCATCTTGACTTCTGCCTCTTAAACACTTTTACAAATTATATTTTGATTAAACATTCCAAGGGAAAAGAGACACTAACCGTTACCCCTTCTTCGCTAACAACGTTCAGGTCTTCTAAAGTTGCATCTTTTTCTGGATCTCTCACAAGGCGGATGGCATCTGCAAAATGTTCATTATGGTCTGAATAACAAATATAAATGCTAAGTTATTATCAGCTTCATATATACCTAGCAATAGCTTTCTAATGCATTACAATAATCATAAATATAATAATAACGAAGGCAATTTTCCAAATATGATTCCTGGCTTGAAATGTTTTTTAAATTGCAGTGTAGAATACTCTGTTCTATCCATAGATTTGATCTTATTCAATGAAAATAGCATTGATTCTTACCATATACAGTAGCTGCAACATCTGTCAGTTCTGAATCATCAGCCATAGTGGTTGCGTCTGGGAGGAGAGAGAAAAACAGGGATGAAAATACATTAAAAAAAAATTAGATAGTAAAGCACATATTTCCTAATGAAATAATACCAGACTTTATTTTCTTTTAAAAGGGAAATTTATGGACAAAGTAAATTTAGAACTTAAAAAGTGAAAAGGAAACATATAATTGAAAGCATAAGTGAAAATAATTTTCTTATGTTAACCCATTAACGCTGAGAGTGTACTGCTTCACTATAGTTTTGTTCTATCTTTTTTTCTTAATAAAGATACTTAATCAAGGAGTCAATTAAATTAATAGGCCTAGCTAACCTCATGTTTCCCCTATTCCTTAATTCTTTGGAAAAAAAATATTTTCATTACTTTTATTATTGCTATTAACATGATTTTTACCATGACAATAATGACAGGAATAATGATGTTTGTAACACTAATAAAAGTAAAAGGAATAAAACCATTTCTCTAGAAAATTCAAGGCATGGGGAAAAGATGAGGTCATGTAAAACCAACTAATCAACTTCTTGGAACATTTTATATATATATATATATATATATATATATATATATATATATATATATATATATATATATATATATATATATATTATATATATATATATATATATATAATATATATATATATATATATATATATAAATCATTGTGGCC